>NW_020664814.1:18879-29173 GCF_002925995.2 Terrapene triunguis | reverse complement strand
CACCACCCCGCTTTCATAGAACGTATCCGTACCCGGGGTCACATGCAGCCCGGGCGTGTCTAGACGAGAACACGGCACTGGTAGAACTCACAGTGTGACGTTAAACCAATACGGTGAAACCGGTCCAGCTAAACCCAGATTAGCTGTTCACACTGAAATCCACACCGAGGTTCGCTCTAGGCTGGTTTCGAAGCCAACTTCAAGTCCTACCAGGGCATCTTTCTCCTTTGGACCGTCCCTTCGTGCCCGGAGTAGAACCCTGCAGCCCTGTGCATAGGCCACCCCTCCAGCTCTCCTGGAGGTTTTTGCAGGGTACGCGCCTCCAGCTGGAGCTGCGCAACGAATGCTTATCGCTGCTGCTATTGATAGCGCCTTTCTGCAGCGTGCATCGGTGGGTGATTTGATTAGAACGCGCTGCGTAAGTGGATTTGCAAGAAAGGGAAGAAACCCAAGGAGGGAGACAGGAGTTTCAAAGCGACGCCTTCAGGGGCTCTGGTTAACATGCAGCCGCTCCACAGCATCCCACTGGCCGAGGAGTCCCTCCTGCTGCCCAGCTTCTAATGAAAGGGACAGCATCAAGGGTGTTTCTCAGAATGGCTCCTATTTCACTACACCCACCCTCGCCTAGTGCATGATCTACCCAGAGCAGCTTGCAAAGAAAAGCCATTTCTTTCTCAATACCAGCCTCTCTCCTCCCTGCAAGCAGACAGGCCAGTTTGTTATGGCAGGGTCTCTCCCAAGCCTTGGGCTGCACACGCTGGGGTGTTATTGTAGGGTTGCACTATTATGGGACAATTCAATGCTTCTTTCTATCCATCCCTTTTACACCCTTTCTCTCTCCTCCATCCCCTTCTGTCGTGGCCCTGGACTTCCTTACGTCCAATGAACAACCCTACAATAACATACCTGCGTGCGCAGCCCAACCCTCGCGAGCAACCCGATCCTTTGTTATTGTAGGGCTGCTTGTGAAGTCGGGTCTGTTCACATTTGGAGGGTGACAAATCCCTTCCCACCTGGGCCGTTTCGCACCCTTACCTCGCTCCCGGACGTTGGCGAAGTTGAGAGGAACAGGCAGCTGGTCCTGCAAGGGAAGCAGCTCTAATTAACGGGACGTGAGTAACTCCCAGGGCAGCCGGCCAGAGGGGAACTCAGAGAAAAGCCATGGGAACAATCACGCGGCGCCGGGGACTGACGTAGGGGGTTGGATTAAAAAAGCGACGCGCATCTAGCTTGGCTGAGCAGAAATCAAGGTGCGAGGGTCAGGGGAGGGAGAAGGGGGGGCACGAGAACAGGACCATAAATAGTTGAAGTGACCCAAGAGGCTACAGACCAAGGGGGTGAAATTCACGACAGCTAGGAAAAGCTCCGGGGACAGCGAGACGGATCTGCCTGTGGAACAGTCTCTCCGGGGAGGGGTGGGCGCCGCAGTGCTGGTATGCTCCATACTGGCCCTAGGGAACGTGGTGTAGGAACAATCCTGCCTCAGGACTCTGACCCCACATCTCTAGCTCCTACAGTTCTACGGGCCAGACTGTGACTCGTAGGTGAGCACGAGAGGCATGCTGGGAGTGGGCGGGGCCACAGGGAGGATGCAGGACTGCTCCGCCCCCCCGGCAGGCTGACATTAAATATGGGGCCCTGTCCAGCTTGTCTTGACATTTACTAGGGCAGAAAAATCCCAACCGCTCTTTTTCCAACTCTTTTCCCCGGCGAATGCACGATTCGATTCCATGACACTTTCCACGCAGAGGCCAGGTTATGCAGCCTTGCTCCTCGCTAAAGCCGTTGGCTCCATCTCCTACCAGGACATGGACAGGAAGCTAACGAGCCTGGAAACGTACTGTTCTTGGTTACCTGCCCAGCCGTTCGGGGAACGGCTCCCCCGGGCCGACTCGGCGTTGCGGGGCGGCTGCAGGGAAGGGGCAGGCCCGGCTGTGGAATGGTTCCCCAAAGCTCCATAGGAAGGCGCTTTTGTGGCCCACAGCAGCACCGGGCCTCCTCTGTGCTCTGCTACCGAGCGCAGCCCCCAGAGCGCCCGGGGAAGGGGCTTGTTGGGGCCTTCCAAAGCCAGGAGCCGACAGACCAAAGCAGCGCAGGATTTGCACCGAGCACACGGGGGCTGGTGCTCGTTGTAATGGATTTTAGGACCTGGCCCAGTCCTATCCAGACCAGGCCCAGTCCTGCCCAGGGCTTCGCTCGCTCGCCCGGCTGGCTCGGAGCAGACACTGCAGAGACCTCTAACCCAGCCAGCCCCAAGCAGCGCGAGACGCTGCGTTTGGGGCGACGGAGGATCCCAGTCACTCGTGAACGGGCCCCGAGCGCCCCACGCTGCTGCTGGAGCACTCGCTCTCCGCGGGGACAGCAAACACTCATTACTTGACGCCTGAACCCTGTGACGAAGTGGGACTGTTCCTAATGTTTCCTCTGAATACTGTGTGGGTGCCTCAGTTTCCCCTATGCATTTCTTAAGTCTCCAGTGTGCATAAATGGCTGACACTCTGTATCCTGGCAACAAATGGCTGGGGCCCTTCCCCCCCTGCAAGGGAATACCTAAAGGTGAACAAAGAGATCAGGTTACCTCCTGGCCCAGGAAAGAGACAAAGGCCAGAAAGGAGGGGCTGGAGGGGGTTTCAGTTTGGAGCTAGCTGGGGACGGGGAGTGAGTGCAGACGGGGTTGTCTGGCTCGCTGGGCCCCAAGAATGGACCCGACTGAGGGGTACTGTTCTGTGTACCTACAAGCTCTGTTTTAGACCGTGTTCCTGTCATCTAATAAACCTCTGTTTTACTGGCTGGCTAAGAGTCACGTCTGTCTGCGAAGTGGGGGTGCAGGACCCTCTGGCTTCCCCAGGATCCCACCTGGGTGGACTCACTGTGGGAAGCGCACGGAGGGGCATATGCTGAATGCTCCAAGGAGAGACCCAAGAAGGTGACGCCGTGTGAGCTTCTTGCCCTGAAGATAGTCTGCTCCAAGGGAGAGGAGGCTCCCCAAAATCCTGACTGGCTTTGTGGGGAGCAGTTCCAGAGCATCGCCTGGGGACTCCGAGACAAACCCCGATGCCCCAGAGCCATGCAAGAGAGTTAGTTCAATTCCCAGGCTGATCTCACTCCCTGGACTCTCCCGGGACGGGACTATTACTCCATTGGCTCTGCAAAGGCCTGGAAGCCAAGCCAAAGAACTGCAGCGACGGGCCAGACGTCCCTGCTTCAAGCATGTGGCTCCCCCTCTCCCCCCCGGATTTACACTGGATATTAGGTCAATATCATTATTCCTGCGTTAATGATGGCAAAAGGCAAACTGCAGTCAGGTAACTCGCACCAGGCTACACAGTGAGTTGCAGCTGAGCTGGGATTTAAAAAAAAGCCTTAACTATGAATCTTCTGCCTTCCAGACACTGAGTTTGTTTAAATAACAAAGCTCTTTTAAGGGTTTTTGCCCTGAAGCTGCTGATAAATATTTACCGCCTCTCTTCTAAGTTAATCATGCTATTTGTATTGTGCTCTGAGATAAAGAGACTCGATGGAACCCCTGGAGAGTGTTCAGCTTGTGCCGTATGCTCAAGGCCCTGCGCCCTCCACCGAGTCCACCCCAGCCACAACAGCATAGGGCAGAATTGGAGCGAGTTTCCTTAAAGGACATCCCAAGCCCTTACTAGTGAGAACACGGTCTTCCGAATGTGAAATGGATGTAAGGCAGACAGCAGTGCCCTGGTTGAGTCTGCAGACAGCCCAAATTATTGTCTCCAAGAAAGGTGTGAACTAACACCCTGTTCATCTCAACAGAGCACGTTAACTCTGAAACCTACCGATGATCTAAATACCAACATTCTTCTCCAGACATCCAGCGGGCCCATCACCGTTGGGTGGAGTGGCAGATAGCGGGGTCGGGGGTTGCAACAGTTGGCAAAACTTCTAGCTGAGTCTTGATGCCCAACCCCTCCCCCCGGAATTTCCGGCCTCCCCAGGTGAGAGAGATGGGAGCAGAGAGTTAACCCAGGCTGGGGCTGGATCATCAGCCTCTGCTTCTCCTCCTTCAGACCCCAGCTATGGGATAAAGATCACACAAAGCCCCGCCCTACCCAGCCGCATGCCCCGCCCCTACCTCCTTCCTCATGGATCGGATCATGATCCTAAACGTCCTGCTCAGGTCCTTCTCCAGCTCGAGCTCAGCAACACCCTGAAAGAGAAACAGCAGCAGCCGCTTTCAACAGCTCTCTCCAAAGAGGACCCAGAGTGCTGGCGGGCGGCTTGGCGGGAAGAGCCCTGCGGGGTAACACGGCACCGGTTTCCCGGGAATGGGGCGTTTCGTTCGTTATCAGCACAGCTAAGATGGTGACATTTCAAAAGGCAACAAAACGCTACGTTAGGAGAACCCGGATCTCCCATGTCAGGGGGCCGGAGAGCTCAGGGCCCTTTTATCTCTAGTCCCCCAGCTGGAACCCAGCCCAGACAGCTGTTCAGTGACCTATGTGAAATGGGTACATGGCACAGCGCAGCATAACAGTCCACAGTGTCGCTGGTCCAGGGACCTCCACCGCTCCCTACAAACAGTCTCACCCCCTCCTCCCCCCAGCAAAATAGGCGCCGCACCCACTTCCCAGGGACTTCTCCTGAGAACGAATGGGGAGAGAAGTGAAGTCCCGCGGCAAATCAGAGGTCAAGTAGGAAACAGCACCCAGGAGTCCTGGTTCCGAGTCCTCTGCTTGGCCCACTGGAGGAGATCAGCGAGAATGCCAGCAACGGTGCCAGACATGACAGCAGTTTTGTAACATACACACCCAGCCGCTGGGGACTAGACTGAGACCCCCCCCCCCAACTCATTTAATATAGGGGCTATCGAGCAGACGTCAGATGTGAAAACTTCTGGTAGCCATCCAGGTGAGCTGCAACCCACCTAAAGTGTGAAAGGCTCCAATAACACATTAGCAATCCCCTTCCTGCCACCAACACAGGTGGGATGTGAACTGGCACCCTAAAGGTATGAGGCTCTGTGACATTTAAAGACACTTTATCCTAAGACCGTGCAGAAGCCAGTCAATAGTCCTGGTCACCGGCTTTCTGGGCTGGCTATTTGCTGACGAGCCCGAGCTGCCGGCCGGAACGAATTGAATGGCCCTGTTTGCATTTCAGTTCTGCTTTCACTCACTCCAGCTGCCAGTTAAAATGAAGCACCTATTAAAAGAAGAATTCATTTGGGGAAAAGCCAAATACTCTTAGAAGAAGAGAGAAGGGGGAAGATTGATCAGCTTTGGGGCTGGGTGATTTTTTTTGCAGGTTCCCCACAGCTCCACCAGGGCGGATAATGCATCGGGCTGGCAGGCGTCTTGTCTACCAAGTCCAGTTTGGAGAGTCACATGTGCAGTGGCTTCGCATGCACTGAGAACAGGGGAGGAGAGGGTTAAACGCACCCAGGGGTTCGGTTCTGTCCTGCCCTGCAGGGACAAGCTGTGATGGGGGGAGGAGGAGACTGCAGTTGTGACAACTCCCGGAAAAAGACGAGAATGTTGCTTTTCATACAAAACCCCCCCTAATTTTAAAGCCTCCCAGAGAGAGGGGAAAAGAGAGAAAGCTGCATGCGCAGGCCACACGCCACATTTCTCACCATATTTCACAGAGCCGAGAGGCAGAGGTGCCGGAACGGGGGTGCCAAGGGGCCATGGCCCTCCCACTTTTGAAAGTGTATAGGTGTGGCCCGTCCACTTTTCGCCATGGGCCCGGCCCTCTGCCCCTCCTCTTCCCCCTGAGGCCCTGCCCCCCGGCCAGGCAGGAAGCTGGAGCCTAGCCCAGGTACGAGCGGCCCGGGGAGTCCAAGCAGCTGTGGGGAGTCGCAGACCCAGGGGCTGGGGGCTGCTCTCGGGTCCCCCACCCTGGGCAGATGGAGGGGCCCGGGCTCCCCAGCCCAGCTCCTGCTTGGCCAAGGGGCAGGGCCTCAGGGAGGGGAAGAGGCGGGGCCGGGGCCTCATGCCCCTCCCCCCACCCACACTTTTAGGAGGAATCTGTCGCCCCTGCCAAGAGGCTCAGGCAGTTTGGAGAAGCAACTGACGTGTTGGATTCTTTGTGCTGTGTACGGAGCTGTGCTAACCATGTCAGCGTTTTTTAGGCTGCAGGAGACACCGTCCAGGTTCAATTCTTGATGTTGTGGTCAGGGCCGGCTTTAGGCCGATTCCCCCAATTCCAGCCCCGGGACCAAGAGGGCCCCACGCCCAGTGGCCTTTTTAATTTTTACTCACCCGGCGGCGCACCGGATCTTCGTCGGCAGTTCGGCAGCGGGTCCATCACTCGCTCCAGGTCTTCGGCGGCGGGTCCTTCAGTGCCGCCGAAGACCCGGAGCGAGTGAAGGACCCGCCGCCGAAGTGCCGCCAAAGACTCGGAGCGCCGCCCAGTGAGTACAAGCCCCACAAATCAGGCCCCGCACTTGCTAAATCCAGCCCTGGTTGTGGTACCCTGTAGCCTGGCGTTTCTGGACGTCATGTTCTTCTGACTCAATGTAACGGATTGGACGGGGTCACGTTATTTCAATGGGACTCAAAGTTTCATTATCCACCTCCCACAGGATGGACCATAGGGTAAAAAAATACAGTAACATCTACCTCACTGGGGGGATGGGGGTGGCGTGGATTGATGTTCATTCTGCGATTCTAAGAGAGAGCCACTATCTAAGTGCTAACAACAACAATAAATAGCAATACCAGCTCTTATAAAGGGATTTTCATCAGTAGATCTCAAAGCACTTCACAATTTTACATCATGTGTCTCCAAACAAGTATTACTCACCACTATGTACTTCTCTCTAGTGAGAGATTCGGGGGAGTCCTGGAGCATCCTCCACAGGCTGTCTACTACACTGAATTCCCACGAGAGGAACTTTACTGTTGTATAAGACACTTAGATCGGAATCACTGAAATGTAGCCAGTGCTGGGATGGAATGAGGCAGCACCAATGCACTGAATCGCGGTGGGACACGAAGAATCCGGCAATTCAGGGAGGCAGAACGCAATTACCCAGAGTGGAGTTTGCCCAGGGCAAACGGGTTAACTGCTTTGCTGTTGGGAAAAGCACCGTGGGTTCTTTGATAACCACAAGTGCCTTGGGTTTACATCGAATCTGAGGGACGGTCCCTCCGCCAACAGGGCCTGATGGCGCCGTTTACACGCACGGAAACGCTCAGCTATCGGTTCCCATCTGCAAGAAAGCCATCCGCACCCTGGAACAGATTGCTCTTCTCAGAGCCAGTATCAGCCGTCGCCGATGGATCCCTCTTCCCACATAACTCGGCAGCGGGGAGGTGCATTTGGAGAGACCAGAGAGGGGAGAGGGACAGCGAGCCCTGTAATTATGGCACCTGCATTCAGAAATCCTATTTACCCTGGATCTGGAGGGATTACCTCAATGGCCCTGCAGCCCTGGGCTGTTCTAGGGTTTGTACTGCTACCCAGCCCCCTAGTATCTAGGTGCCTTTCACCTCCCAGAGACTGATACTAGTTGAACTGGGATATCGATAAAGCCCTGGCTGGGATGATTTAGTTGGGATTGGTCCTGCTTTGAGCAGGGGTTGGACTAGATACCTCCTGAGGTCTCTTCTATGATTCTATGATATGAGCCACAGCCACCGGGCAGAAACGGCAGCACACACTGCCAGGCTATACTGCACTTCCTTGAATATCCAGATGTTCAGCTCCTAGACCGCTGGGAGTTCTCTGGCCTGTGACAGCCAGGAGGGCAGACCAGACGGTCACAACGGCCCCTTCTGGCCTTGCTACGAGTAAGAACGGAGCTAGAGAGAACCTCACTCTGCAGTGACTTTGCCATATGTCCTTCACTGCAAGCGTGGCGAGTCTAAATGAGCCTATCAGAGGGGAACAAGTAACATATGCGCACATTCATTTGAAGCGGAGAAGCTGACACTGCATTTCCTGAGGCTGCATCAGGCCCCTTTTGAGGTTTTGCTTTCTTGTTAAATGCCAGTTGCTCCCGCTCCCCCCCTCAGCAGTCAGCCAAGCCCAGGGCGTGCAGCCACCCCGCAAAGCCCTGGTCAAGTTCCTGCCACCCACTGGGGCTGTGCTCCCCCACGTGTGTCGCTAGGACTTCTGGGGGCGCAGCCCATGTGTTTCTGTGCTGCAGCAAACTGAGCCGCTCTATGATTCTACCCCACTGAACTGTGGGAGAGCTTGCCTGGCCTGCTGGGCACACAGGGGGAATTGTGCGAAGGCCCTGGAGGACTATCAGCACCGAGTGGTTTAGCCTGCGCCCTGGACTACCAGCCCAAGCGAAGGCGGGACATAGGTTCCACCCCACACCCCCAACGGGACCAGCTAGCCCGAGGAGAAAGAACCATGACACTCGCGGGAGAGGGATATGTGTGGGGAGGGGAAGGTGGTTAGGGGGCACCCCCGGGTAAGAGCCTGGACTCACTGCAGTGAAGACAGATCTCCCCGTCCTCACTTTTGTAAAGAAGTTTTGCAGTGGGCGAGACATGCTGAACACCCTCGAACCCCCAAACTTCCCTTCGTCCTCAGAACAGATCCCATACCGACCCCTTCCCCCTCAACGTCTCCAGCTGCAATCGGGGCTTAACTCCCAGCAAATCAACATTTGGTGGAGCTCATCCCAGGCCCCAGCTACGCCCATTAAAACACACCGCAGTATTTAGCCTGACTGAATGCAGTGCCAGGCTCAGGACTGGAATGGAAAGGGGGGGGGGACAGGATTGGGGTGCACTAACCGAGCTGTGCTACAGCTGAGTCTGGCCAGCAGCATCAATCTGTCTTTTTCATGAGCACTAATAAAACAAATTCACTCCCAACCATCTCAAAGGGAAAGCGCTGGTTCACCAGCCTCCTTGCATCGCTATTAATTCCGGTCACTGTCTGGCAGGAACAGACTTCAAAGTACGTTCTCTGCCCATCCAGATTGGAAACTGTCTTCAGAAGAAATTGATGCTCTGATCCACCCACCCAGAAACCACATACAGAGGCTGAAGTGTAAATGCAATTCCCATTAGCTGGTGATCATCAACTCGCTCTCAGGACATGCCCTTCATGGTGTCCCTGCTCACCCCCTCCTAGGGTGACCAGATCCTAACAGTAAAATATCAGGACATGTAGTGGGGGAGGGGGGGCGTTGCACCACGGGATGCTGAACAGACTGCTCCCCCCACCATTTGAAAAAAAGCAGACGACAGAAATACTGCTGTGTCTGGATCCGCGGCACCCTATCCAATTTGGCGTCACGCACGTGAAAGGGCGGAGAAAGGAGCTGAGAAGATAAATGGGTTTCAGTGGGAGATGGAGACTTAACCTCCAGATGAAGACAGCGTGTTGATGGAGTTTAATAAACTGGCGGTTTAGGCAAAGCTGTGATTTCCGCTCAAACCTGGGATTTGTCGGGCTAGAACAGCGCACGTTGAGAAAGATTACACCTTGCTAGCTGGCTCGGGGGGCTGTTCCCTGCCAGAGGGGTGAGCTTTAAAGATGAAGGTTTGTCTTGAATTATAAAGCCAGAGGATGCCTGACGCGGCTCCTAGAGCCAGGTATGGAACGCTTGTTTGGGCGTGTGGTTAAAGGCTGTTTCATTACGCCATGCGGCCGTCCTGGTGTATTTACGACCATACCGTTCACTGCTGTTCCAATTTCCACACTCTGCTTGCGAATGTGGTCTCGGACATTTGGGCAAAGTGAAGAGAAGCTCCCGGGCTCACCTGGAAGGAAACACCCACCATGTATAGCACACGGCTTCATTTGCCTAGCTCAGAAAGACGACTCAACCCCACAGCGTTTAATAGGATTCCAGAGAGTCAGGGGGGGTTCGAACTGGGGGCCTACGCAGCCTGGCTGCTGCTCTGTGTAGATCTCACACTAGAAAGACCCAGTTTAAAACCCCTAGTCAGCAAAGCAGCTCCAAACTAATGACAGGTCAGTCACATCCCCGGATGGGAACTTCCAGGCCCAGCCATCACTCCGCTTCGGATTCAGAGCCTCCCCTTCTTCCCCCAACGTTTTCCAATAGCTCCTCACTCCTTATTTTCCTGGAGGTTGGACTATAATCTCCCCACCCAGCCACCGCGCTCTGCTGTGAGAATCAATACTATGCCTGCATCTAGCCCCTCTTAAAATCCATCCCTGGCTCCCTGGCCCCTTCAATTCCTTATTCTCATCTTCAAGGCCCTACGCAGCAGAGCTCAGAACATCCCCTTTCATTCCCTCTGCCAAGGCCTCTTTGCTCAAAGGGCAGGAGCGTCTTCCTATCTTGAAAGCACCAGAAAGTCCCTCTGTTCTTTCTTTATCTCCTCACCTGCCT
>NW_020664814.1:0-18869 GCF_002925995.2 Terrapene triunguis | reverse complement strand
CCCAGCCTGGCTCAGCAGCTGCTGGCGGCACGTTGACCCAGCAGCCGGGGCTGTGTCCCTAGCAGGGGGCACACAGAGTTCGGTTACATCTGATTCGAGCATGAGCCCCACTCACCCAGCCAGCCGTGCAGCGAAGACACTGGGACACCCCCCGCTGCTGCAGAAGTCCAGGTAGGTACGTGCTGGGATGCAATTCCCAGCGGGGGACTTGATGCGTGTGCGCCGGTTGTGATGCAGAGTTCAAGCCGCAGGGTGCAGCTATCGGCCAGAACAGCCAGGCACCACCGCGCGCATGGACGGGAGGCAGAGCTGTTCTGAGGAGGCCTGCCGCACTCTGCTGCTACAGGAGACTTGGGGTCGCCTGTGCTAGCAGGGGACCGGACTCAATGTCCCCTAGGACTTACCAGCTGGTCATGGCTGGAGAGCGTCAAGGTAGCTGTAGGTGGCAAGTGGCCAGATGAAGGCAATCCCGCCACGCCCTTTGCTGACCCATTTGCTGGGGGCAGCTTGTGAAATTTTCCATGCTTTGGCCGTGCTTGGAAAGGCCAATGGGAGCCTTGCCTAATCCCGGCCAATGGCCTTTGCTCGTGAGCACTGCACACGCCCATTAGCGTGGCATGCGTCTACCGTCCTTAAGCTGGCACTGCCCAGCGCCTCTAACGCTCGGATAAGCCTCTTCGAACAAAGCCTCCGAGGCGCCGAAGGCAAGAGCAGGAATTTGTTGCTCAGGGTTATTTAAAAAGCCGGGCAGGGGAGCTCATGAATCTTGCAGATCCTTGCGCAAACCCCGCAGCGGCTTCCTCGATTCCATGACCCACTTCCACGTGGCTGGACTTTACAAAAATGAGACAAGCCATTTACAATGCACACTTCGCTTCTCTACAGAGGAAAAAGGACAGTAAGCTATCTAAACTCCTACCTGCCACAGGGGGCTACAACAATGGTACCCTCAACTCATCTAACAACATTGTCAATCTTTCCAACCACACACTTAGCCCAGCAGAAGAGTCTGTCCTATCTCGGGGACTCTCTTTCTGTCCCACCATCCCCAAGAACACGATACAGTTCTGCGGTGATCTGGAAGCCTACTTTCGTCGTCTCCGACTCAAGGAATATTTTCAACGCACCACTGAACAGTGCACTGACCCACAGGAACCCTCCTACCAACACTACAAGAAGAAGAACTCTGCGTGGACTCCTCCCGACGGTCGAAATGACAGACTGGACCTGTACATAGAGTGCTTCCGCAGACGTGCACAGGCTGAAATTGTGGACAAACAACATCACTTGTCCCATAACCTCAGCCGTACAGAACGCAATGCCATCCACAGCCTCAGAAACAACTCTGACATTATCATCAAAGGGGCTGACAAAGGAGGTGCTGTAGTCATAATGAACAGGTCGGATTATGAACAGGAGGCTGCCAGGCAACTCTCCAAGACCACATTCTACATCTGCTCAAGAAATTCCCAGCTACAGTACGGGAACAAATCTACATGGACACACCCCCAGAATCCCGACCAGGGGTATTCTGCTACCCAAGATCCATAAACCCGGAAACCCTGGACGCCCCATCATCTCAGGCATTGGCACTCTTACAGCAGGATTATCTGGCTATTTGGACTCTCTCCTCAGACCCTACGCTACCAGCACTCCCAGCTGTCTTCGAGACACCACCGACTTCCTGAGAAAACTACAATGCATTGGTGTTCTTCCTGAAAACACCATCCTGGCCACCATGGATGTAGAAGCACTTTACACCAATGTTCCACATGAGGATGGACTACAAGCTGTCAGGAACAGTACCCCTGATGAGGCCACAGCACGCCTGGTGGCTGAGCTTTGTGACTTTGTCCTCACCCACAACCACTTCAGATTTGGGGACAACTTATACCTTCAAGTCAGTGGCACTGCTATGGGTACCCGCATGGCCCCACAGCATGCCAACATTTTTATGGCTGACTTAGAACAACGCTTCCTCAGCTCTCGTCCCCTAGTGCCCCTCCTCTACTTGCGCTACATTGATGACATCTTCATCATATGGACCCACGGAAAGGAGGCCCTTGAAGAATTCCACCTGGACTTCAACAATTTCCACCCCACCATCAACCTCAGCCTGGACCAGTCCACACAAGAGATCCACTTCCTGGACACTACGGTGCAAATAAGTGATGGTCACATAAACACCACCCTATACCGGAAACCTACTGACCGCTATACGTACCTACATGCCTCCAGCTTCCATCCAAGACACATCACACTATCCATTGTCTACAGCCAAGCCCTTAGATACAACCAAATTTGCTCCAACCCCTCAGACAGAGACAAACACCTACAAGATCTTTATCAAGCATTCGTAAAACTACAATACCCACCTGGGGAAGTGAGGAAACAGATTGACAGAGCAAGACGGGTACCCAGAAATCACCTACTACAGGACAGGCCCAACAAGGACAACAACAGAACACCACTGGCCATCACATACAGCCCCCAGCTAAAACCTCTCCAGCGCATTATCCACGATCTACAACCTATCCTGGAAAATGATCCCTCACTCTCACAGACCTTGGGAGGCAGGCCAGTCCTCGCTTACAGACAGCCCCCCAACCTGAAGCAAATACTCACCAGCAACTACACACCACACCACAGAAACACCAACCCAGGAACCAATCCCTGTAGCAAACCTCGTTGCCTACTCTGTCCCCATATCTACTCTGGCGACACCATCAGAGGACCCAACCACATCAGCCACACCATCAAGGGCTCATTCACCTGCACATCCACTAATGTTATATATGCCATCATGTGCCAGCAATGCCCCTCTGCCATGTACATTGGCCAAACTGGACAGTCCCTCCGCAAAAGAATAAATGGACACAAATCGGACATCAGGAATGGTAACACACAAAAGCCAGTAAGTGAACACTTCAATCTCCCTGGTCATTCTATTACAGATTTAAAAGTCACTATCATTGAACAAAAAAACTTCAGAAACAGACTTCAAAGAGAAACAGCAGAACTAAAATTCATTTGCAAATTTAACACCATTAATCTGGGCTTGAATAGGGACTGGGAGTGGCTGGCTCATTACAGAAGCAGCTTTTCCTCTCCTGGAATTGACACCTCCTCATCTATTATTGGGAGTGGACTACATCCACCCTGATTCAATTGGCCCTGTCCACACTGGTTCTCCACTTGCGAAGTAACTCCCTTCTCTCCATGTGTCAGTATATAATGCCTGCATCTGTAACTTTCACTCTATGCATCTGAAGAAGTGAGGTTTTTACCCACGAAAGCTTATGCCCAAATAAATCTGTTAGTCTTTAAGGTGCCACCAGACTCCCTGTTGTTTATGACCCTTTCTAGACACTTGGACGTTGGAACTGGTTTCCACAGCGGCTGAGATGTCCAAGGGTGGTAAGATGGGGGGAGCAGTGCCCAGGAGTCTGTGATTGTCCCTTAACGCTTTTGGAATAGTGCGAGGGGATCTTTAACCCCCTGCCTGGACAGACACCAAATACAGGCAGAATCAGTCTCAGTTTAACATCTCATCTGATGGACAGAGCGCACCCCTGGTACACACTACATCATCAGTGAGGCATACGACCAAGGGCGGATGTCTCATCAGAAGGAGAGAGAGCGTTACTAATGGAACCATCTCTGTCAGACAAACTTTCTCCGCTCCAGCTGTTTTATTACCTTACGAGCTCTCCCTTTATGGCACTATGGGGCTAGATCTGGTGGAAGCCATCAGAGTTAGACTGAAGTCAATCCAGTTATACGGATTTACAGCAGCTCTGAATCTGGCCCTCTAGCCAGAGCCATCTTTTATATTTCTTCAGGTAGAGTTCTCTGTTGATGCCTTACATCACGGGACTGGCAGGCAGGAGAACAGAACCCATGGAGCGCATGTACCCAGCGCACTGGGAATAGAACATCTTTGGCTCGTACTCACCGGCTCCTGGAAATAAAGCTGATAGTCAAACACAGGACGGGCTTTGATCGTCTCCATGACATTCACTTTGGGGTCCGCAGGTCTGTAGGGCGTGTTCAGTCCAGCCACTGCCCTAAGACACCAGCAGCAGGAATCAAAGAGGGAGAAACCAAAAGACCCAGTTTACAACCAGGAGCGATACACTCGGATTTAAACGGCAGACTCCGACTTCGCACACTGGCATTGGGCTGCGCGCACACACAGGGGCATTTACATGGGACAGGAAGTCACCCACGAGCAGGCTTCAAAGAGAAGTGAGATATGGACCTTTTCAGGTGCTCCCTCTGAGCTTCAAGCACATGGAGCGCCTTCACTAGAACTCCACCGTGAAGGGGTCTGGGGGAAGCAGAGCCGTTGTTTCTGTGATGGGAGGGCAGTGAGAGCAGTAAATGGTGAACTGGGGCAGGGGAGATGGATAGCAGAGACCGTCACTCCTATTACACCCCAGGCCCCGGGAGTAACATCATGTGAAGGACCAGGTCCGCAGCAAGCATAATTCACCACAATCATATTGGCCTAAACAGATCATCAATTTACACCATCTAAGAATCTAGCCCCGAGTGCCCAGAGCCTTCTCCCGCGGTGAAGCATCACTTGTCAGTGGGGAAGGGCCCAACGAACGAGGTCACTGAATCCCAGATCCACTCGGTCCATATACTAAGGTTCTAGCCACCGGCACCCCAGTTCTGCAGGCTGGTCTCAGATCCAGCTGAGTAATTCACCGGGAATTGGCTCAGGCTCCAGGACTCTTACCGTGGCAACACGCGTTATGGCCACACTGAGAGGTCAGAGTCTAAGACTAGAGAGGTTGGGGCAGCCTGGCAGGACGATGCGCAGAGAAAACTTACTGGGCTGCTACTCAGGCTGTACTTGTTCAGTAGCTAAACAGAGAAACTCTGTCTCCCGGGCTGGCATCCTGGCAACTTTTCCCAGCACCAGCTTCACCTAGTGAGGCTCTACTCTGAAAAGTGTCCCTACAAATGGTCTTGTGAGAGGTCACGTTTGTTACGCCTCAGTGACTCCATCAAGCACGCTCAGTTTGAGTACAGAGGTTTTCCTCCACTAGCCAGCACTGGGAACTCAAGCTGGGCTCAGAGTCATGCTGGGATCTTTCCTTCTCACATGGGGCCACCAGTTCTAAAGGTCCTGTAGGGAAAATCAGGTGCTTGGTGACACCTGCGCAGCCCCAGTGCTTTCAGGTTATGACTTCAGTAACACCTGAGCAAGGTCACCGATTTGCACAGGCGTAACTGACCGGAACCTTGTTCATGGTGCAATTGACGATGCCCCCAGAGGAATAGAATCCAGCTCGCTTGCTCTCAGCTGTGTTGGCTCTCGAGGGCTAACAAGAGTCAAGAGCAGTAAAAAATCGCCTTTTGCCCCTCAAATGAACAGTTCTGCCTCTGACACTCACAACAGGGAGTAGACCTGGTGAGTCGGCGGAGGCCTCTTTGTCCACGGTCACTTTTCAGAGTAGAACCTCGCTTCTAACAAAGCTCTGAGCAAATAAATATTTTCAAGAGTCAAGTTGGTGATTGTGGTGATAATTTATATGGTGAACAAAAAACCTTCTGGTCACATTAGTGGGAATCGGGAGCATTTCCTCAGCATTCTCTTCCCAAAATCATCTCATTTCAGGACAGATTGGAAAAAACAAAACAAAATCCACGACTAAGTCAGAAAGCTCATTGCGTGGTAGCAACGCCCCCTTTGGAGATTGAATTCTAGGGGAGACATCCGCCGGTGACTTACCTCACTCGCTCTGGGTAAAAGAGGGACATGTTCCACACCACAGCACCGCCCCAGTCATGGCCGATGAACACTGCCTGGGAAATGCCCTAGGGGAGTACGGGAAACAAGGAAGGCGTCATTGCGAGTGTATCAATGGGTTAGTGATTTTGGAGAGCAAATGGGGTTTCCAGGGCAGAAGGAACTCAAGTTACTCTGGCTAGGAACACAGGAGGGTGACCCAGCACTTACCAGTGGGCACGAAGGGGCTTTGGGACAAGGAGACATTTGGAAGCTCTCCACCAGCCAGAGCGAGAGCGGAGTGCGGCTCAGTTTGCCAATGTGGCACCGTCTTTCTCCCCCACCCCTGCTTCCCACACGCATTCCGAGGGCTCTGCGCCAGTCCAGGGGTCTGTCCCCCGGGGAGGGGTGGGCCAGGGACTGCGGAACAGGCCAATGTTCATTGTTCCCCAGCCCTAGGAGGATGGGGAAAGAGACAGCCTGAGGAGGTGCATTTCCACAGCCCAGCCTCTAGGGCGGGGACGGACTAGCTGCAGAAGCCCTGACAGCACGGCTCCAGTTGCGCCGCAAAGCTGCTTCGTCCCCTGGCCCCGCGGCAATCGTTGCTAGCAGAGAGTTCTTTGCTTGCACTTGGCTCCTAATCCAGCAGGCTGGGTAGCCCACCCCGAGTGAAAACCGGTCTACTAGTGACCTCGCAAACCCCTGGGCACGCGATCCAGCGTACCAGTCTGTTATCGCCCAGGACAAATGTCCATTCCCAATGCCCCGCCGGGGGCCGAGCACAGGAACCAAAGCCAACCTCCCGCCAACCTACAAGCGGGCTGTCAAGTGCAATTCAATGAGCTGCTGGCTGGAGTTTTGCTGGGCCTTTTACAGATGAATCAATTGCTCTCCTGCCTCCCGCTGGCTGGGAAGTTTAAGGCCAAAGGCTGGATTCAAAGGGGACATGGAACGTGGTGTCAGCTGGAGGCTGGGATGCTCTCACTCCCTTAGCCCTCCGGACGCTGCTGTACCAGTGTGCAATGGAGCCTCTATTGATGGAACTTGCAAAGGAGCTGGGAGGAGGGGTTTCTTCCAGTAGCGCAGGGGCTGCTTTAACTCAAGCCTTCTTCCGCCTCCTGCTCGTTGCGTTCCTTGGGTCTCTCGGCACGTGGCTTACAGGGATTAGCCTCCCTTACATTTACATCAGGCGGCCACGGTTGAAGCGGAGAGGTAAGCAGCAGGGTCAGTTATATGTAGGCGAGTGGGTACAACTCCAAGGCAGGGCAAGAAAATGTGCAGCAGCCAAACTGATCAATTTAAGCAGGGCAAACCCTTAGCGTAACCACACTCGGACTCATTTAAACTGCTCTTAAGCTTAGTTCAGTCAGGCCTGGTCTATACACAGCGTTTCACAGTCTAACTAGAGGTGTGAATTTAAACCAGTTTAGTTAAAGCAGTTCACAAGGGCACAGGGGCACTCTTACTGGGGCCTGAGAGGGGCTTATTACAGGTTAGCCTGAACAGATCCCGAACAGACTTAGGACAGGGCACTGGAATAAGTTGGGATATTATGGGTTCTAGTCCCAGCGCTGCTACTGGTCTGGGCAACTCGCTTCATAGAATATCAGGGTTGGAAGGGATCTCAGGAGGTATCTAGTCCAACCCCCTGCTCAAAGCAGGACCAATCCCCAACTAAATCATCCTGCCCTGTGCCTCAGTTTCCCCCTCTGTATAATGGGGACAGCGATATTTGCCTTTCTTTGAAGAGCTGCAGGTGGACAGTGCTACCGGAGAGCTAAGCACTGCTGTTAGCCACCACCTCTTAAAACAATGGCTTCGCAGTGAGGGCTCAGCTGCTGTCACTTGTCATGGGCGGCATGGCCTTGCCAGGCAGAAGGTCAGAGGGAAAGGGGACCTGGCTCCCAGGAGATGCCACTAAACCAACTGCAAAACAGCAGCAAGACAGAGAGAAGAGGAAAGCAATTTGTTCCAGTTTCCATTGGCCAGGCCCTGCGTTACCTTGAAAGGACCACTGCCAGCTTTGAAGCAGTGTCTGTTTCAACAAGATACAGCTCAATCCATGACGTTCCCTGTTTAGATGTTATTTATTTGTGTGTCCTGATAGAGGCTGGGCCCGGCCAGAATCTCTCTCCTCCTTTGCACGTCCAGCCGTGCTGCAGTACCGAGATTCTTCAGATGGCACAGAACCCCCCTGGGGAGCTGAGCCCCCTTGCGGGGACAGGGTGGCACGTCTGGATTTCACAAATATGACTACTTTGCATTTCACTGGCGCTCTCACAGCACTTACAAATGCAAGCACCATTATCCCCAGATAGGAAACTGAGGCAGCGGGGGGGGGGGGGAAGTGACTCACCCAAGGTCACAGTCAATCAGTGGCAGAGGTGGGAAGAGATCCAGGTGCATTAGCCATTGGACAACACTGCCTCCTATTTCAAAGGGGACTGGATACCGAAATGAACTCAGGCCACTGTTCTGCCCACCTCATCTCTGCTAGTCTAAGGTACTGGCATGGCCCCGACTTCCATCGTACCCGAGCGCCTCACGATGTTCTATGTGTTTATCCTCACAACCCCCCTGTGAGGCAGGGCAGAGCCATTAGTACCGAGGGGAAACTGAGGCATGGAGGGACTAAGGCCCAGCGGCATTTAGGTGCTTCACTCCTACTGAAATCAATGGGAGTTGAGCCCAGATGCTCATAGGTATTTAGGCACCGAAAAGACTTGCCCAAGGTCACACGCAGAGCCGGGACTTGATCCCAGGTCTCCCAAGTCTGTGCCTTAACCATCCATCTTCCTGTCTGCTGGGGCCCAGGGACTGGTGTGACATGAACTGGTGGGACTCAGTCTAGTTCCCCGGAGAACAGACACACCAAAAATCACCAGCAGAAGTGGCACTTTACTAGCAGTCTCAGCTCTGGGTGGGTCGCGGACACAGACTTCCCCTCCCACCTCTAAGGGGGGACCCTCGCGTCAGGGGTGCAGGGAAGCTGCTGTTCTGTGTCTACTCAAGACCCTCAGCGTGGCCCCCTTTAATCAGCGCCAGTGCTGGGTTAACCCCTCCAGCCAGGGAGGGCCACAGAGCGATCCGGCTACGGCTGGGCCCTGCCAGAGCCTCATCAGCACCGTGCGTTCCAACAGGCCCACCCTGAGCAGGTTTTGATTTAAAACTAGGCTCCTTTGCTAAGCACTTTTTCCCCAAGCTGTGCAACTGCTCAGGCGCCAGCTGCTGCTGCAGCAGTAAAGAAAGATCAAGGGCTTGTCAAAAGGTTTTACGACCTGCAGCGGCCGCCGGGCCGGGAGGGTTTAATGAAAATGTATCGGGTTGGGGCAGCAGAAAGAAAAAAACGCAAATCAATGGGGAAACTGCGGGGGCCTTCCAGGCAAATGATCCTTAACATTCCCTGCCCAGAGGGGAGTAGCTACCCAGAGCTATTGAGCAGAGCTGCTCCCTATGGAACCGCTGGCTCACGGCAGCGGCCCGTGCGCCGCAAGGGGGATTGAACGGTGCTTAAACAGAGCAGCCGTTTCAGACCCAGAAGAGCCATTGCCGATTGACGCCCAGTCCCCATCTCACAGGGCAGGAGCCAGAGGGAAGGGGCCAGGGGAGCAGATTTCCAGTCCCTTCTGCGGGTTCTAGCCCCTCCCAGGCATGCTCACTGCATCGGGTTAGGTACATCCAGCAGAGATACAGCCACTCCGGCCGGGCCACGCTGGAGCCAGGCAGGGAAGGGCAGGAGGCTCGGGGAACCCGCTGGGTGCACAGCGCGGGCAGCGAGGACTGGAATAGAGGGGACTATACGCCTAGTGCTAGGTCGTCGCCCCTCCTGGCACAACACTGGATCCACCTCTGGCGCAGAAATGGTACGTCCCGTTTGCCAGCACATGGCCCCAGTGCCACGAGGGGTACTTGACAGAGGGGTTACGCTGGCCAGCCACTGCACCTCCCCTTCCCCGCTGGAGCCCCCAAACACTCACATGGCTGCCAGCCCCGGGCCACTCAAGCACCCCCAGCCCCAGAGTGCCGGGCGGCGCAGCCCGAGCACCAGGCCCAGCCGCCCTGAGTCCTGGGCCACAGGCCTGCCCTAGTCCCAGCCCAGCCCAAACCACAGAGGAAGAGCGAGAAGCAGAAGGGGTCTCTGGGCGGAGCGTGAGTGGAGCCATGCCCGGCTGTTTGGGGAGGCCGAGCCTCCCCTGGCCTGTGATACCTGCTGCCCATGGGGGTGGCCCAAGACTGGACCCAATAGGGGTATGTGGACTAAGGGCCAGGGCTAGGATGGGGTAGAGCTAGGGCTGGGGGCATTGACCGAGCTGGGGCTGGGGAGCCTGGACCTGGAAAATGCCACAGATCAGGATTGATCGTTGCCCTTCTTTGCACCTTTTCCAATTCTAATAGATCTTTTTTGAGTCACATTTACCTAAAGCGTCAGGGTCCTTCTTGATTCATTCAGCAAACTCCGCCCCCCCCCCAACCTGACAGGTGTGTAAAACATGGGCTAGAACTGCAGAATCCATCCACATACGTGCTTGCATTCATGAATGGGATATTAAACAATTTGGTTTAATGCTTCTCCCAAGGGCAATGCAACCTGATAGCCAGCCTCACTCCTAGGACCAGCCACATCTTCCCACAGCTCTGCCCCCGTGTCAGATTTATGTCTGATGAGAACACTGGGCTCGTCAATATCGGACTTAAATCCAACCAGCCTACAATGCACACAGAGCTGCAGAGAGATTTATTCCACCTCGTCACAACAATCTGATTGTTCCCCATCCAGCCAAAGGGATTGGCCAGCTCTGAAGTCTAGGTAGCAGTCACCGAGAAACAGCCCAATAGACTGTCTGGCACCTCCTCGCGGGGAGTCTGGGAAATCAGGAGCAGATATTGATGCGCCCGGACCTGCACTTTGAAAAGCCCACGAATATCGGTTCTGCTCTCGCTGCATCTTCGTGAGCAGATGACTAAGAGCAAGCCCGTGGCTTACTTCCGCTGCCTGTTTTCGCCAAAGCAGGTTCCCCACTGATATATGGTTGGATCTGCGGGAAGATGGGGGTGGAAGGGTGTAATGGAGGAGAAGAGGATGGTCAAGTGCAAAGGCACTTGCCTGGAACTCAGGAGATGTAGAGTCGGTTCCTGGCTTTAGCCAGAGCTCTCCCCACTCCCATACTATCTCCCAACAGAGTCCTGCACTTAGGACGGAAGAATCCCATGCACCGCTACAGGCTGGGGACCGACTGGCTAAGTGGCAGTTCTGCACAAAAAGACCTGTGGATTACAGTGGACAAGAAGCTGGATATGAATCAGCAGTGTGCTCTTGTTGCCAAGAAGACTAACGGCATATTGGGCTGCATTAGTAGGAGCATTGCCAGCAGATCAAGGGACGTGATTAGTCCCCTCTATTCGGCACTGGTGAGGCCACATCTGAAGTATTGCATCCAGTTTTGGTCCCCCCCACTACAGAAAGGATGTGGACAAATTGGAGAGAGTCCAGCGAAGGGCAACGAAAATGATTAGGGGGCTGAGGCACATGACTTACGAGGAGAGGCTGAGGGAACTGGGGATATTTAGTTTGCAGAAGAGAAGAGTGAGGCGGGATTTGATAGCAGCCTTCAACTATCTGGTGGGGGATTCCAAAGAGGATGGAGCTCAGCTGTTCTCAGTGGTGGCAGATGACAGAATAAGGAGCAATGGTCTCAAGTTGCAGTGGGGGAGGTCTAGGTTAGATATTAGGAAACACTTTCAGTAGGAGGGTGGTGAAGCACTGGAATGGGTTACCTAGGGAGATGGTGGAATCTCCAGCCTTGGAGGTTTTTAAGGCCCTGCTTGACAAAGCCCTGGCTGGGATGATTTAATTGGGATTGGTCCTGCTTTGAGCAGGGGGTTGCACTAGATGACCTCCTGAGGTCTCTTCCAACCCTAATATTCTAGGATTCTATGAACACTGCTGTGAGGCAGGGAAGTGCTACTAACCCCACTCTACAGAGACTAAATGACTGGCCTAAGGTTCCTTGGCAAAGCAAGGAACTGTACGCAGACCTCCTGAGTCCCAGGCCAGCACCCTAACTGCTGGGCCATATTTCGTCCCCTATCAACCCATCACTTTCACGAGCAGTCAATTCCATCGGTTGTCTGAAGGGGTCCTGTCCCAGGTAGGAGTCCAAAGTGAAACCTGGCATTTGCAAAAAATGCATCAACACAGCTGTCTGATGCCAAGTTAGCACATCTGCCAAGACTCAGCTAGAGAAAGGGCTCCATTTGTGACTCACCCGGAGGAGCCTGCAAGAATCACAGCTTGAATCTTGGCTGGAGTAGCACGGAACGGACCCACACACAGTCACAGCCTATCTGGCCACCAGGTTACTCCTGGGGGAATTCTGTGCCACTGTGCACGTGCAGAATTCATCTCCCCGGGCAGATTTTTTTCTCTGCAGAAAATACATTCTGGCAGAGAGGCGCTGCAATTATGCCTTTCACCCACCAGGGGATGCTGTGTCATCAGAACAGAGGGCAGTCGGCTCACCGGCCGTACCAGCCCAGCAGCCAATAGGGGGAGGAGAGGCTGCATTCCCCACAGCATCCTGACCATGGGGCCAGGTGAGGAGGCACAGGATATGGAGGGGGACAGACAGAGCAAGGCACATGGGGCTGCTGGGGGATGACAGACTTGGCTTCAGAATGGCTAGTGGGGGGGCAGACTGGGGCAGGGGCTGAATGGGAGAGGAGGGTGCAGGGACACATAGGGACAGGAGAAGAGGTGGCTGAGTGAGGGGGTGCAGGGACATATGGGGATGGGGGAAGTGGGGTGCAGGAACACATGGGGACAGGGGCAGATGTGCCTGACTGAATGGGAGAGGCTAGGGGTCAGCCAGGGTGTGCATGGGGGAGGCTCCCCAACTCTAACAATCCCCCAGCCCCAAAAAGTTCCATACTTCTCCCACCCACACCCAACAACCTCCAGGTTCACTCCCAGGCCCCTTCCCAGCAATTACGTTCCTCTCCCTCAGATCCTCCATTACCCCTGACTCCCCCAAGCCTTTGCACTGCTTCTGAGGGGTGCGGGAAATACTTTTCTGCATTGTAGTTTAAATAAATTATTACTCAAAGCTCTCTATTAATATGCCTAGTAAGGAATGTATTTGTCAAAAAACAGTTCCCAGATCTTTTTTGTTGTCTATATTATTACACACATACTTCCCAACAAGTGTTTTGAAATAAATGACCAATATAATTGAAACTGGCGTGATTATAATGTGTTATTTGGGGTAATAAAATATGAAGAATTTTGCAAAATTTTTAATTTTTTGGCACCGAATTCCCCCAGGAGTAACCAGGTGCACTGGGGAGAGTGCAGATTACTGGTGAACTGCAACAGTAATCCTGCAACACCAAGCCACCAGCGCGCATCACCTAGCTCCCACATGCAACCCTACCATAACAAAGCAACAGCATGTGCAGCCCAGTGCTCACATACAACCCTACCACAAACTGCGAGCGAGCCCAAGAACCCGTCTGGGTACACACAGCGAAGAGAAACATCCCAGTTACAGCCCCCAGCTCTATGGGGCTAGAAGAGAGTAGAGCAAGATGCGCTTTTAACAATTAGCAATACCTTGCTCAAGTCAAATGAGTTGAATCAGGGAGAGTTCTAGTCTGTAACGAACCTTGGATTCTCGCCAGCATTAGAATAATGAAGTGGACATGAACAATGGTCTTGGACTGAGACCAAGCTCCTCTGAAATCGGCTTGGCAGTGGATGGGGTTGTGAAATTAACAGCTGAGCAGTTATAACAGGAGACACGTGGACCGCGGTGTGAAAAGGCCATCCTAAAAACCCACTAACCATTCCCAGCCTTTGAACGGACGAGCGCCCAATGGAAGAGGCTGGGGCATCTCTCACTGCAGTCCCCTGGGAACACTCTATAGCCTGCTAAGAGACCCTGAATTGAACTGGACAGGCTTGATTCTCCAGGGCCCAGCTCCATGCACAGTCCTGTACATGCCCGGCCAAAGCAGGAGTAGAACTACGTACAGGTGCCAATGACAATGCAACCTGCAACGCGGTGAAGGTTCATGGCTCAGCAATCCTAGCTCCGCTGCACTCCACAGCCCATGGGCACACAATCAGCAGCCGGAAATATCTGCCACTCCAAATATGAAGAGCGTTCCATCATTTGGGGACTCCTCCATCTCTTCCTGGAGTCAGCTTGTCACGGGGAACTAGCTGTCCCCAAACTCCATACCATACTCAATACAATCCCTTCTGTAAAGCGCCAGATGGAATGATGTTGATCGGTCCAAGCCCAGGGCAGCTACCCACCAAGAGAAGACCACCCCACGCTGAGAACACATCAACCCCACGGACAGCGGCAGGGCCTGCCACAATGGGCTTATCAAGGCTAGGACGGGGAAGCTGGCTCCTTGTGACATTTCACTTTTAAAAGTCTTTCAGGATGGTTTATTCACAGCCGCTGCTGACAGGAAATGTTAATTGGATTTCTCGCACACTGCGGCGGTGTCAGAGAAGGGCTGAAATGTAAGATCTGACTTATCAGCCCACGAACCTTTGTGCCGCAGTTGAGTCTCCGCATCAATTATACGACAAACTCAATTCCTCCATCTTATCTTCCTAATTATTTTTCTTTCACCCTGGCCATATTCCCTGCCCCGGACAAATGCATCAAATGGATCATCACAGATACTAACAAAGCTAGGGAACAGCAGGAGCTGAATTTCCATATAGGAACTGAAGGTCATGCTAGATGAAAAAGTTTACCCTTAGGTCATAGAGCTGACCTACTACCTTGAAGTTGAGAGATGATTCATGGTCTTGGGCTTAGCTAGGTCTCAAATCTTCTCCTACAAGCAATGAGGTCGCTCCGATGTCTTAGAGGTAAGCAGTCCCTTAGAGCAGTGGGCCAGCAGCCACATAAGCGTTGCCCCCTGTCAGGGTTCCCTCTCCACTCTGAACTTTAGGGTACAGATGTGGGGACCCGCATGAAGACCCCCTAAGCTTATTTCTACCAGCTTAGGTTAAAAACTCCCCAAGGCACAAATCCTTCCTTGTACCTTGGATTAGGTAACGCTGCCACCACCAAGTGATTTAAACAAACAAGCCCTACCTTCCCCAAATATCCTCCCAAGCCCCTACACTCCTTTTCCTGGGCAGGCTTGAGAATAATATCCTCACCAATTGGTACAGGTGAACACAGACCCAAATCCTTGGATCTTAAAACAATGAAAAAATCAATCAGGTTCTTAAAAGAAGAATTTTAATTAAAGAAAAGGTAAAAGAATTACCTCTGTAAAATCGGGATGGTAAGTACTTTACAGAATAACAAAAGACTCAAGAACACAGAGGATCTCCCCTCTAGGCAAAACCCTAAAGTTACAAAACCAGGTATAAACCTCCCTCTTGACAAAGGAAATCACAAGCCAAAATAAAAGTAAGCTAACGCATTCCTTCGCTAGTACTTACTAATACTAATGGAGTTGGATTGCTTGCTTTCTTGATCTGTCTCCGCCAGCACACAGAACAGACAGACAAAGAACAGACAAAACAAAGCCTTTTCCCCCTCCCCAGATTTGAAAATATCTTGTCCCCTTATTGGTCCTTTTGGTCAGGTGCCAGCTAGGTTACCTGAGCTTCTTAACCCTTTACAGGTAAAAGGATTTTGTGTCTCTGGCCAGGAGGGATTTTATAGTATTGTACACAGAAAGGTGGTTACCCTTCCCTTTATATTTATGACACCCCTAGATCTCATGAGTGGTAGGGCCCCTCTAGCAGTCCTGGAAGGTGCTACAGCTACAGAAGGTCCTTCCCATAGAGAGAGGCGATCGCTTGGGGAGGCTGTATGGAACCCAGAGAGCTGTAAAGCTCAGACCATGATACCCTGAGCTTCCCTGGGGGAAAACCAACAGCGTGACTGGAGCACAGGGGAGACGAAGACCCACCCTATTCACCAGGCAGGCTGCCACACCCTGGACCAGTGGAAGCTTTCCTTGCAGGGCTCGCCTTCCCACGCATAGCACATTGCAGCCAGCCAATCTGCAGGTCACAGGAGCAAATGTGAACCCTCCTAACACCATTGGCAGGCAGCCACAGTCTGGGGAAACTGAGGCAGCGTGGGTGAGTAACTTGCCGGGAAGTTGAGCGACAGTCCAGGGGCCACATCAATTAGAACCCTGCATTCAGTCCAGGAAAGCCAGACCCCAGAAAGGAGCCAAACAAACGGAGCTGGGCGAAGAGCCGCTGAGGCTAACAGCAGGCCAGAGGGGCGAAGTTACGAAGGAAGACGGAGAGGTGGGTAGATATCACTGGGTCACGGGGGCACTCGTGGGAGGGGCAGGGCAACTCAGACACTCGGGGGGTAAATAGCAAGAACGGGAAGCAATAGTCGGTAGGTGAGTGACACATGCCCCTCCATTGTACCACCTGTCAAGAGACCCCAGCGATGAGGGTGGCATAAAAGATTGTATGTGGCAGATTCATGCAATGCCATTGGCCTTTTAGGTCAGTTCCCTGCCCTCCTCCAAAGATGGACCAGGGAAGAGTCTTTAAAGGAAAGTCAGGGGCATCTGACTTTAAGAGAGGCAGCGTGGTCTAGTGGATAGGATACCGGTGACCTGAGTTTTATCCCTGGCTCTGTCACTGAGCAACTGTGAAATCTTGGGCAAGTCTTATTTAGACTGTAAGCTCTTTGAGACGGGCTATCTATGTATATGTACAGCACCTAACACAACAGCCCCAAATGCAATCCAAGCACTCTATATATAGATAACAGACTGGCAAAAACCCTAGAAATTATACTATAGGGAACAATCTTGCATTTACTGTAGGAGATGGACCCAGTCACCTCCGTTTCTTGAATCGTGCTGTTATAGGGTTCCTGATCCCTTTACACACACACACACACACACACACACACCCTGGCTCAAAGCTGTGCTTTCACAAGCAATCACAGTCACTCAAAACGTAGTTTAATAAAAGCACCAGCATTGCACTGAAGAGATCCCCAGACACACAATGCACAATTAACTAAACCTGCTAAATGCATTTCCAGCTACAGCTAATGTGGCAGAGACTCTCCAGGCCAGGCTGCTGGGATTTGGGCAGGCGGCTGTGGGAGCTAAGCACACACACAGCATTCCCATCAATCAGATGGATGAAGAGAAAGAATAGATTCTCTTTTTCAGGGAGGATCAAACAATAAATATATTTGATTTTTCAAAAAGCGAGTGTTATCTGGGGAGCAAGCAAAGTTTGTTTTGTCCCAATTAATTGCTTTAAGTACCTAAGGCCTCCCAAGAAAGGTAGATTGATATGATCTCCTGCAAACATTTTTTAGATTACTTACCTCCTGGGATCAGTAGCACGGCTCTTAAACTCCATCCCCATACAGTTATAGCTGGGCAGCAGATGGTGCAGAGAGCATTTCATCTGCAAGCGAATTAAGTGAAACACGGAGCACACCCCTCCACAAATGGGTCAGCCCCACAGATTTAACAGTTAGCAGGTATATGGCGCGTACATATTTAATTACATTTCAGATGCTTGCCACTGCCATTTGGACCGTGACAAAGGGGCGGCTGAGAAAGGGCCTTTAGAGTGGGGAACGGGCAAGAAAAATAATGGAAGAACCATTCACGTAAGGATGCTTTGAACAGTTCATCAAGTGCTGCCGGGCACTACAGAGCATTTGATACAATGTCTGCAGGCGGGATGGACTCTCAAGGGATTCGAGATGAGATATGGAGCCTTTCATTTCTAGCTTGCATTTCACAATCTGACCTGGGTTGGTAGTTAACTCAAGGGATCTCCCTTGACACCGAAGCAGCACAGAGATGAAAGTATCTCTGGCTCTCAGCGTCTGTAAACCGAATGGAGTGAGGCTGGGAAGAGATCCTCTCATGGCATGGGGACAGCCGTAGGAGCTGGGAATATTCATCCAGAAGGACTCCAAGGAACATTACAAGCCACACAAGGGACCACTTTGCCCCTCACCTAAATGCAGCAACATATGGGGTAAAACACGGCAGCCACTTAACACCACACATCAATGCTAAACAATTATAGAACGAAGTGATAAACAGCCTCGTTCCCTCTCCAAGGGGGACATTTTAGGGTTGGCAGAATGCAGCTGTATGCCCCAAACAATGGCTTTTTAGCCAAAGCCCAGTTCTTAGAGAGGCTGCCCTGGGGCCCTGAATAACCACCAGTAGCCAGGACAGCAAACACGTCCAACAGATAGCACCCCCAACAACAGCGCCCCCTAGCACCAAGCTGGGGCACTGCTTCCATACCAATGAAAGGAAAGAGTGCTCAATATCAACACCATCCTACCGCATGTGGGGGTTCCTTAAAAACTGCCCATCCCCACACTGACCCAGCCTAGCTACAGAGTCCTTGGTAGGTAAAGAGTTAACTACGTAACCTTTCTGCCACTGAGAAATCTGCTTACTCAGAAGAGGAGGGGGAAGCTGTAGCGGGGTTGATTCCACTAAAGACGCAGATGCATTTCCCCATCTCTTTACCAAGCGATTCAGGCATTGTTTAAAAATTAAGTAGCAGAAGGTTCCCAATTAGCCAGCTGGTATTTAAGATGCAATTAAACTTCCCCTGCAAGCAGCAAAGTGAAAAAGTCGTCACGTTCCTTGGAAGAGCCTGCAGATGGCGAAGCAGTTTTAATCCTCTCCCTGTTGCTTTGCACTGGATTCTCTTTCAGCAGCACACGTGTCCTCGGAGGGAAAGCTGGCAACCTACATAGCAGGATGATGGGCCTCCCAAGGAATGCATTAGAGCAAGGAGCTAGCAGAGAGTTGGCCAACTGTTTGCTACTCTCCTTTGGGGCATTGTGAAATCCCAGACAGCTAATTCCTTCAGCAGTAAAGACCACAGAGGACCATAGCAATTAGAAATGAGGAGTATCTGTCAGGTTGTCTCCATGTGGAATACAGAACAGTACATACATGCAGCCACACATGGAGAGAGGAAGAGGACTAGAGTGGAACCTCAACCAAGCAGAGCCGATAGAGCTTGTTCCCACCAGGTCTATAGGGGCCAGCTACACGACCCATGGGCTTTTGAGTGTAGGGAAGAGCACCACGCGATGCAGCATACTTCAAAACA
>NW_020664813.1:10148-11768 GCF_002925995.2 Terrapene triunguis | reverse complement strand
AGCGCCCTCTGAGTTGTTTTGGGGGTAGGGCCATCTTGGACCGGGTTACAGAATGTTGCCCTGTATATCTCAGCATGGCTAATTCAATACATTGCACTAGTGTGGGGTTTCCCTGGGATCTCTTCCCTGCAGCAGTGACTGCTCAGTGTGGTGTCTGTTCCTGGGTGGGGGGTTGAGGCTTCAGGACTTGTTAAGGGGTCTTCTTGTCCCAACTCCTCCAGACACTCTTGAAATCCAGCTGCTGTTGGCCTGAGAGAAACCCTCCTGCAGGATGTTCCCTGGGGACCTGAACGACCTGGTGTTCTTCCCACGCCTGGCGGCCACCAAAGCCACCCCCACCCCCAATTCCTCCCACGCAGGCCAGCTCTGGGCTTTGGCTGTGGTGGGAGGAATCAGTGAGGCTCTCCCCAGTGAGAACCATCACATGGCGCTGCCTCCCACATGGCAGCTCCACCTGTGGCTGTCAGGCCAGGCCAGGCAGGGCTGCTGCATTAGAACAGTGGGTTTATTGAGGACACAAGCATGGCTGATGGCGCAGTCACTGGAATGGCCTGGCCCAGGGCTCCTGTCGTGTGGCCGGGGCGTCTCACCAGGGAAGAGCTTTCCCTTCCCAGCTCACAAAGGCCCCGTTGTCCTTCTCGGAGAGCGTAGGGAGCACGTTCAGGATCCCTTGGACACTTGCATCCACCGTCAGCGGGGCCTGCACAGGGCAAAGGAGAGTGAGTGGGAGGAACTTGCTCTAGGGGGCGGCCAAGGACACCTTATGAACAGGGGAAAGACCAGGATCGGCTCCGGGGCTGGCCCAGGGGAAGGGATCTAGAGCCTTGCAACCAAACTGGAACCTGAAGGGACCCAACTACAGGTGTCGGATTTGGGTCAGGTGGGGTCTGAAAACAACCTGACTGTAGGAGGTCGGACTCACCACTGCGGCGCCTCCTGCTGGTCGTCCAGGGAATTAGCTCACCAGCCTCTGGAGCGCCCTCTGCAGGCCGGTGATCCGCCTTGTCCTCTGCACTGGCGCCCGTGTCCCTCCCAGGACCCCGGTGCCCCTTGCTCTGGGTGCTGCCCCCGGCAATACCCACACACGCTAGGTCTCCCCTCCCAGGGGAACCCCCACCCACTAACCCCACCTCACCTCAGGATAAGGCCACTGCCAGTCCCCATCTAGCCCCCACTCTCTGGGGGAGACTGCAGTATAGGCCACTCATCATTGGCAAGGTTGGGTTTGGACCTGCTGCCTTGGCCTAGCCCGCCCTCTGCAACCCCCAGTACCCCTGGCCTTCTCCTAGGCTGTAGCCTGGGGCTTTCCAGGCTGGAGCTCCCCAGCCCTGCTCCACCACAGGTACCTGGTCTAGCTCCCTGCAGCCAGACCCTTCTCTCACCAAAGACAAAGAGAGACTCTTGAGCTTCTGGCTCCCAGCCTCTTTATACAGCCCATCTGGGCTCTGATTAGGGTGTGGCCCAGCTGCAGCCACTTCCCCCAATCAGCCAGGGTTTTACCTTGCCCTGCCCCAGCCCTCTGTAGGGTTTTTCCAACCCCTCAAGGCAGGAGCGGGTGTCCACCCCACTACAGTGACACACTCTGGCTGGGGTCTGGTGGTCTCTCGTTACCTTCTCCTG
>NW_020664813.1:0-10138 GCF_002925995.2 Terrapene triunguis | reverse complement strand
CCCAAGGACAAGGTGGCAGCAGTGGCATAGACACAGGTTCAGGGGCAGTGTCAGGTTCAGATTGGATCTGGTTTCAAAACAACTTGACATTCTTGGATTGGTTTGGGTCTAGTTGGGCTTAAAATTTGGCCAAAACTATCAGATCTGGCCTGGTGCTGGCCCAGGCTGCTAGGTGCCCATGGGTGAGGCCAGGATCTCCCTGGGGCCAGCCGAAACCATGAGGGGCCAACCCAGGTCACTGTCCCCTGATGCTGGTGCCCATGATGACCAGCTCCCACCTCCCCCAGCTCCCCATGGCAGCAGCTCTGCTGACGTTCGCTTTGTGATGCCAGGAGCTGGAGGAACCAAGGAAGTGGCAGCAGGGGGATCAATGCCCAGGACACAGCGCTGAATCCCCAGGAGGTGGGAGCCGATGACAGGCTCATTGCAACAGTTTTCCTCCATACAGGTCGGAAGTGGAGGGGGCGACAGGTTACGGCGTAACCATTCCCCCTACGATGAACATCTGCCCATGACATGAGGCTACAACTGGCCTCTCCCAGCAAGGTATATACCGTGAAGGTGGCTGAGCTCCCCATGTCAGTCTGCACCCAGCCAGGATGGACAGCGATGCTCAGGATCCCGTCTCCTCCATACCCCAAGGATTGGCACTTGGTGAGCATGTTCAGAGCAGCCTGTGGGCGAGACACACCATGAGCAGAGACAGCAGCACATGGAGAAGGGGAATGAGCCCTACAGGAAATGACCCCAGATCCTGAGGGCAGGGAAGGGAGAGACAGACAAGGGGGTGAGGACCCTGGTGTGAGCTGCAGTCTCTGATGCTCGATGGGGACAACAAGGTGCTCTTAGGGGCATGACCATGAGGAAGGGGATGTAGCTGTACTTCAATGAGCCACAGCTACTGTGTGGCTTCAGGGGGGCTGTGACAGCTGAGTACAAGTTAGAGCAGTGCTGAGGCTGCTCTAGGTTATGCATGACATGGGGGGCAGAGGGAAGTGTTAATGTGGCATCGATTCTCCTTTGTTTTCCCCCCAGGGTTTCACCAGGGGCAGCAGAGGATCTGGTCCCCTCGTTTTAAACTTAGTGACGGTCTCTCAACTGGGTATATTCTCCCCTAGGAAGGGCTATAATTAATAACTGTATAGTGGCCCTCCCCTGTCTATGCTGAGACTGGCTAGTCTAGTGCTGAGGACCCCCATGCGCCTCCCAGTACGAGGATTTCCCTGATGGGATACACACATGGTGGAAGGTTCCTCACTGAAGGAGAACTGCGGGAGCTGATCTGAATTCCAGGCAGCTGAACAACAGCTGGTCCCACCCTAGAACGGCTGGGCAGGAGGGCGGAGAACATGGGGAAAGCACTGAGTGACACTGAGCACGTCCTGTACCTTGCTGCAGCGATAGGCGATAGCTTGGCCCACATGCCAGAGAAAGACATTCTGGATGGAGCCAGCCTCGCTGGACATGTTGACAATGGCCGCCTTGCTACAGCTCAGCCCTTTCTGGTTGCTTCCCTGGGCAGCCTTCTTCAGCAAGGGCAGGAACGCCTGGGCAATGGGGAGAAAAGAGCACCCCTGGGGTCAGCTTAGGAGAAAGGAACCCGGGTTGTGAGGCAGTGGCACTGGAACAGAGAGGGCCAAGGGGCCGTGGCCCTCCCACTTTTGAAAGTGGACGGGTCTGGCTCATTCACTTTTTGCCACGGGCCCAGTCCCCTGCTCCTCCTCTTTCCCCGAGGCCCCGCCCTCTGGCCAGGCTGGAAGCTGGAGCCTGGCCGGGTAAGGGTGGACCGGGGAGCCACGGACCCTCCACCTGCCCGGGGTGGGGTGGGAGGTGGTGAGAGCAGCCACCGGTCTGTGTCCCTGCCCCTCGGCCTCCCCACCCAGGGCAGATGGAGGGTCCGCGGCTCCCCACAGCTGCCGAGGCTCTTACCAGGGCCCAGCTGTGGCTCTTCGGCCACCGAGGCTCCGCCCCAGGCCAGGCCAGAAGCCGGAGCCAGGTTGGGGTAAGGGTCATGGGGGCAGCTGTGGGCCTTCCACCCGCACCGGCTCCCCAGCCCAACTACGGCTTCTGGCTTGGCTGGGAGGCGGGGCTTTGTGGGGAAGAGAAGGGGCAGGAGCAGAGCCATGGAGGGGGCGAGGCCTTGTCACCCCCCCCAATTTTAGGAAGAATCCGTTGCCCATGTTGTGAGGCTCCTCACCACCACCTGCCCTTAGCGTGAAGCAGTCTTGTCTGTACCGGCTGTGGAGCAGCTTCCTGAAACCACCAGCCTCTGGCAACACAAACCCGGCCTTCCAGGCCTCCATAGGCCTCGCTCTCTATACAGGTTAGTGATAGACACACACCGACTCCAGAGCCCTCCGAGTGTTCCCTGCAGTGTCCAGCCCCTTGGCCACTGGCAGAAATACCAGGCCTGCTGTTCCCAGAGGAAAGGACGCACCAGCAAGTAAGATTCAGCTCAGGATCATCACTTTGCTTAGCACCCTAGCACTTAGATCTATCTATAGTGAAAACAAGGATACGTTTATTATCAAAGAACAGAAAGTCAGTGAGTGAGAGTAAGAATTTTGGAAACAAATGGTTACATAGAAAACAAAATCAATAACACGCTTTCTAGAGATGAAACTTAACTAGCAAGTCTCCTCCTGTCTAAAGAAGCTTGTCTCACCCAAAGTTCTCTCCAGTGTTTCCAACCAAGCCTGGCTGGGATCCCTTTTTCATGAAGCAAACTCCCTGCCTGTTTACTTCCTCGGTGAAGGATTTCACCATGTCTTCTTTGTCCCCCAAATATACTCAGGCAAACCTTTGATGTGCACCTTAAGATGGTGTACACATGGACGCACCCACACACGCCGCTTGTGTTTTCCTGTTACTTTTCTGTCTTTGAAGGTTTCACAATCCTTCATTAGCATTCAGTTCAGACTGGTGAGAGGAGACCCACTGGGAACTATACAATACTTAAAAAGAACAGGAGTACTTGTGGCACCTTAGAGACTAACAATGCATCCGAAGAAGTGGGCTGTAGCCCACGAAAGCTTATGCTCTAATAAAGTTGTTAGTCTCTAAGGGTATGTCTACACTACGGAATTAATCCGAATTTAGATAATTCGAATTTGGGAAACAGGTTGTATAAATTCGATTGTGCGCGGCCACACTAAGCACATTAATTCGGTTTTTAACCACATTAATTCGGTGGTGTGCGGCCACACTACCCCATTAATTTTAACCACATTAATTCGGTGGTGGCGGCCACACTAACCCTAATTCGAATTAACAAAATCAATTTTGGCGCTACTCCGCTCGTCGAGGTGGAGTACAGAAATCGATTTAAAGCGCCCTTTAATTCGAACTAAATGGCTCTGTTGTGTGGACGGGTGAAGGGTTAATTCGAATTAACGCTGCTAAATCCGAATTAATCCCGTAGTGTAGACCAGGCCTGTGGTGCCACAAGTACGCCTGTTCTTTTTGCGGATACAGACTAACACGGCTGCTACTCTGAAATCATACAATACTTAGATTCCATGGAAACTGCCAGGTAGATAAACATTTCTTTTCTGACAAGAAACCAGTGTACGGACATAACTCCTTATCCAGCATCTGTATGTGCATTTCACAATTATATTGACGCCCAGGGTGACACCGACTTTTATTGGAGACCTCACATGCCACTCTTTGGTGAACAAGAATGCACAAACCAGACTCCTCAGGACCCTGTAATCTCTTGCCAGTTGGTGTTATGAGGTTTCTGTGTCACTGTGGGTGCCCTGCACCTGAGGGTCAAGCTCTTCGCTTGGCCTGCCTACACTTTGGACCCCTGTCATCTGCCACTTCTGGGGAGGTTCGGAGGAAGCAGTCACTGCGTTGCTCAGCCGCAGCTCAGCACACACTGCACTACATTCACAGTTAAGTGAGACTCATCTCGTGAACTGCATCTAAGAAAGGCTGAGCTGCTGCTGAATCGGAAGCTGTAGGCGGAGGAAGAGTCCAGAGAGGCCTGGGAGCCTTAGACAGAATCTAACAAGCAATAGATGCATTTGGCAAAGGAGGGAAACTCACCCCTGAGAATCCCCTTCCTACTACTCTATTGGGGACTATTTATTGAAGAGAAAGGGTATGCTGCAGAACCCCCCGCCCCTTTTCTTTAAGTAATTATTCTACTGGAGACTATTTGTCATGGAGAAAGGATACACTGGAAACCATCACCACCCTTTGTTTTAAGGGAATGGAATCTACTGTGGGAGCTGGACTCTACTGGTTTGGAGCCCACGAAGGGCAGAGCTAGGGGTAAATCCACAAAGGGATTTAGGTGCCTAACCTCCAGATTTAGACACCTAATTCCCAGTTTTAGTCATTGCTGTGATCCACAAAACCACCGCTCGGCTGCTGCCTAATTGTGCAGGTGCCCAACTTTCTGCTGTAAAAGTTCCCTAGGCCCCCAAGTTTCTCATTCTGACCATGCGCCCTGTAGCCTCACTCCCCGCATCCAGACACCATCTCCTGGCTGAGCTCCAGAGCGATCCTCAAACCCAGAGAAGATAGGCATTCCTCCACTTACCTTGCCTGCGGGGCCCGATCCGGTGGGCATGCTCAGAGGCCACTTAACTCCACACAAAATGGCGGGGGTGGAGGAGATAGAGACCTCTCTTATAAGCTAACTCGGGCTTTGTGCATCACATTGTTCTTGCAGTGATTGTCTAGATGCTTAAAAGTTAGGGATTGAAACACTGAGTATTGCGAAGCCAGTCCATGTGTAGATCTTGGCCTATGGATTCATTTCTCAGGTGGTTAAAGTCCCACAATCATAGAATCATAGAAGATTAGGGTTGGAAGAGACCTCAGCAGGTCATCTAGTGCAACCCCCTGCTCAAAGCAGGACCAACCCCAACTAAATCATCCCAGCCAGGGCTTTGTCAAGCTGGGCCTTAAAAACCTCTAAGGCCCTGCAGCGTGCGGTGTAAACAACTAAGGCCCCCACATTGAACCAGTAACTAGAATCCAGGGGAAGGGAAGATTTCTGGCCTAAGCAAAATCAAACCCAAGTGCAGCCGGCAACATGCCCTTGGTCGGGGCTCTTACCTGGCTCACCAGCAAGGGTCCCGTCACATTTGTTGTGTACACCAGGGACATGCCCTCCAGAGTCTCAGACTCTAGTGTACTCTTCCTTGCTATCCCAGCATTGTTTATCAACAGATTCAGCCCCGAGCCTTTCAGATGCTCCTCAACTCTGGCTGCTGCCGCCTTGATGCTGGCTGGGTCTGTAGCTTCTATAGAGACAGAGCAGGGGGTTCAGGTGCATGATTCCTCCTCCCTCATGTCACCCCATAGCACACCCCTCTCCCAGCGGGAATGAGAGGTAGGAGAGGGGGTGGAAGTTGGGAGGAAAAGTTGCTGCTGGGTCCAGAGAAGTGGAGTTGTAGTGGGGCAATAATAGGAAAGGATAATGATATTAAAAAATAATTATGAGTTATTTGGACAATCTTAGTAGGAGATTTAAAAACCCTAAATGTATTGTGATTAGTGAATACTTCAGATATGTGTAGTTGATCTAAATTAGACAAAGAACTGGAATGATCTAAAACTATTCTTGAATGCATTGTAGGTGAGAGAACTGATCAGCTGGATGCGTGAGGCTCCGTCCCAGAGGTGGGAATGCATGACAGAGCTGCCCATGTGTGATTGTCACATGAGGGGCCAGGCACATGGTGGCCCTGAGGCTTTCCCAGCAGGCTCCCCACTCAAACCCTCCTTCTCTGGGGCTGGGTAAGGAGTCAATGGGCTCGGAGTGATTACTGACTCTGGTCCTGTTCTCCCCACTGAGATCTGGAGGGCAGGGAACGGGGAACAACGTGACCCTGAGCTAGGGAACCTCAACTCTGGGCCCAGGGCAGGACACCCACCTAGCGCAATGATCACCATGTTTGGATGCCTGGACACCAAGTTCTTCAATTGCTGGAAAAGAATAAAGTCGATGATTATTGACAGAGCCGCCACCCCTGGGGATGGCCAGGCTGGGCAGAGTCCAGCTCCCTGCTGCTACCTGGGGCCGAGTCAATATCTTATTGCTTTGACTCTGCAAAGCCCCCACGTGCAGCATCCAGCTCTGGCTTTCTGGCTCTGTAGGAGGCATCTGTCTGTCTCCTGAGCATCTAAAACACCATCATCTAACTCAGTGCAATCAAGTCAGGGACACAAACCATTTCCCTGTCAGTAACGCACCTGTGCTTCCTGCCCTCTCCCTCCATGGACTCTGGAGGTCTGTGATGCCGGGGGCTGGTCAGGGCACAGGGACTGCGAGGAGCAGCCGGGACATTGTGAATGAGGACACTGGAGAGGAGCAGGGCCCTGGGGGGCAGGAAGCAGGTTTAGGAATTATATGGGAATGGGGGGCAGGAGTGAGGCTGAGTGGTGCAGAGACAGGGATGGGGTTGGGGGGCAGCTCCCCTACCATGGGGCAGTTGTGGGGAAGGGGAGTCCTCGCTCAGGAGCCAGGGGAAGGCAGTGTGGCAGTGTTGCCAGCTCTCGTGAACTGGCTGTGAGTGAGGACTTTGGCGATGACACAAGAAGGAACTCTGATTCTGCAGTTTTCCAGGGTGGGCATGTGGGCAGAGCTCAGTGCAAGAGCCTGGGGGCTGAGAACACAGAGCGGCCCTGCCTCTATGTAAGCATGGCCCTAGAGCAGACAGAGGGTCTGGGGCAGGGGCAGACAAGGGAGGGGGGAGTCAGGGAAGTGGTGCCGTGGAGGCCTGAGCAGAGAAGTGCTGCTGCTGGGTCAGCACAGCCATAGGAAAGGGATGGCAGTTCCCCTGTGTGAAGAAGGGGAGTGGAGTTGCCATCGGAGCAGCCAGGGAGTGCCGTGCATTTTGTGCGCATTAAAGATTGACTTTTCCACCCGAAATGATCCACGCACACATTGACAGAGGCATAGAGGGGAGTTACAAAGTCACAAGACAGACTCAAAAACTGATTTGGGGGGTCGGACGCATGATTTTGTCTCTCTTGAGGCCGGCAGTACTGGGTATGTTTACACCGCAATCACAACAGGTATACGCTGTACTTGCCGGCCCGGAACCCCTGGGGAATTACTCAAGGGCCAGCCTGTGCTGCCGCGTCCTCACTGCTCTGGGACTCGAACTACCTCTGGTAAAGCTAGCTCGGGTGTAGCCACAACCCTCAGGCTGGAGCTGTGTCTGCAATCCCCTACTCCGCCGGCACGTTGCTCTCGGAGCCGAAGGCGTCTTCAGATTCCCCTCCCTCCCCACCACCATGTACAGCTAACTCCATCTCACCTCGCCCCGTTCTCACCTGCGCTAGCTCTCCCTCTGGGTCCTGGCGGGTCGCAAAGACCCACTCGGGTGGGTTTGATTTCTCCAGAAACTGCTTGACGAGCTCCAGGCCGATTCCCCGATTGGCCCCAGTCACCAGAACGCTGCGGACATTAAAGCCAGCCATGGTCCCTCGCCTGCCTCTGCCCCAGCTGGCAGTGCCTCTGCTCAGTGAGAGCCGGGCTAGTTCTAGCCCCCACTTCTCCTGCACCTGGGGTTATATAAAGGTAGGGCTAGGGAATGAGCTCTATGCTGCCATCTAATGGTGAGATGAGGTAAAGATGGAATGAGCCAGACTTTGTTTCTGTTAGTCTTAAAGGTGCCACAGGACCCTCTGTTGCTTTTTACAGACCTTATTTGTTACCCATCATCTCAGGATGAACAGTTTAGTTCTTTTGGTTACTACTTATTGAAGTTTTGGGTGCAGGGCCTTTGAAGTGCTGGTCTCCTTATTGTGTGAGAGGGCAGCACAACTGTACTCAACACGCTCTGAGTAAGGAGTCACCACAACCATGATCTGTTTTCCACAGCTGGGCAGGGGTGTTGGAAACAAAGCAGGGAGAAACTGGGTGGGGGAAAGGCATATGCTTGTATGAGATATGAAAGTAAGGACTTTGCTCTAGAAATCTATGTGATGTTTAATTTTCTCTACAAAGTGACAATAAGACTGTGTGAAGTGGGAAAGGTAAACTTGGGGGGGAGAGATAGCTCAGTGGTTTGAGCATTGGCCTGCTAAACCCAGGGTTGTGAATTCAATCCTTGAGGGGACCATTTAGGGATCTGGGACAAAAATCTGTCTGGGGATTGGTCCTGCTTTGAGCAGTGGGTTGAACTAGATGACCTCCTGAGATTCTATGGTAAGGATGTAGATCTGCAATTGTAGAGGCAATGACAAGTGGCCAGGTGCCTGTACTGTAGCCTGATTTGGGGTGTGTTAGTAATGTTGATTTAATTTATCCATTTAATTTTATTTAATTAATTTTACTTAGTTAATTAATAATATTAATAATTATTATCGATATTAATTAGTATGGGTTTAGGCTCACCAATTTGTTTGATCAGAAGATAAAAGTTCATCCTGAATCAGGCTTCACAGAGTTTATAAAAGGACCTTCAGGGGTATGACAGGAAGCTCACACGGAGACAGATAAAGTTATAAAGACCTTTTATTAAAATCAATGAAATAGTAAGCAAATGGTAAAACAGTTAGAATTACAGAGTTACAATTGTATTACTGTTGTTCAAGAGATACATATGATAATACAATATTTTGTGCTGCAAACTTTGGTTAATACTCACACTCTGTTTTAATAATCCGGTGTTGGAAGATACGGGACCACGTCTCTGGCGGTTCCGGCTTCACACCTCTAGCAGAGGAAGCTAATGCAGAGCTGTTAAAGCTGTTTACCCTTTAACTTAACTCAATAAGCCTTAAACTGAAATAAAGCGTAGGGAAACCAAGCTTAGCCTAGTCCCCTTAAAACTTAAAGTTTGAAAAGAAACAAAGTACAGCCTATTAATAGTTAATAGCTGTCGTAGATGGATAGCATCAATACATTGTTGAAGATGGAGCTAATGAAGAGGGGGAGGGATAGCTCAGTGGTTTGAGCATTGGGCTGCTAAACCCAGGGTTGTGAATTCAGTCCTTGAGGGGGCCATTTAGGGGACTGGGGCAAAAATCTGTCTGGGGATTGGTCCTGCTTTAAGCAGGGGATTGGACTAGATGATCTCCGGAGGTCCCTTCCAACCCTGATATTCTATGAAGAGTAGATGGGTGGCAGATTGCCTCCCAAAATGGCGAGATGAATTGCCTTTTCATAGGGCATTGGTCAGAAATCCTTCCTCTTATGCCCAAATTTCATCCTTCCCCCACAGAAATGTTAGGGTACACTTACCCCATAGGCTAGTGTGTATGTGTGTATGGATGACAGGTATGTACGCACTTGTGGTGTACTTGTTAAGTCTGTGGGTACAACATTGAAAAATCCCCTTTGCCATCCTTCATTGTCTATTGGGTTAGGTAAAGGTCTCTAGACATCTGCATGGGTGTTTTAGCTATTGGGTCATCTTTACTTTTAGGAAAAGGTCCCAATATAGATATGCTAACTTTGCCTTAGCTTAACATACAGGGTTTTAGCCTGTAGGTCTCTTGCATTACAGCCAAACTTATTTTTAATATAAATCTATAAACCTACTACATCAAATACTCAAATTTATAAGAAAAGATATATCTATGCAAGCAAGCAGATTAAACCTTAGGGCTACAGTACCCAGCCCTGCTAGAGCTGTAGTACATCTAACACTGTGGCAAGAGGCAAGGTAGCGTTATTGGCAAGGCATCTCTTCCATAATTCGAGGTAGCACTTCCCCTGAGGGACTGGAGACAGACCTGCCTGAGTGCGCACCCATGCTTGGGAAATTCACTAACTACTAATAACAAACCATGAGTGGGGTATAGATGGGACGAAGGGGATATTTGTCCACTGGCCATTCACACAGGCTGGTGGGGAAATTGAGACAAAAGTCTACTGACCAAGATACTGGGGAGGTCGGTATTTTACTTACAATTCATCTAAGGACACGGTTGATTTACTCTTGTCATGTTTTCCCGACTGAATGCTGTGTTCCTTTGTCTTGTGTCCAGACTCAGTGACTGCAAGAAGGTGAGTATTGCCTGGAAGAGCACTGTTGTATTAATTTTGATGGAATATGTAGGCCCAAAGAGTCAAAGGTGTTACCATGACCCTGTTATGTTCAACATTTAACAGTTGTAAAGAAGGTTCAGTGTTTGGTACCCAGAGACCTTAGCCAGCGTAATA
>NW_020664812.1:2130797-2152519 GCF_002925995.2 Terrapene triunguis | reverse complement strand
CCCCCCCCACACACACACACACAGCTCCACACCGCCCCTGGCTGAGGCTGATTCCCCCCCCACCCAGCTCTGCGCTGCCCAGGAGCCAGTTCTGAAGCCAGCACTGCCCGCCAGCAGCAAATTTCTCCACTTTCCTGCTGGCGGTCAGTGCTTCCATCAGCTGATCCCCAGGCAGCAGCCGCCTCTCTCTGCTCTGCCTTGCAGCTGGGACAAATGCCCAGTTTTGGCGACGAAGTAGGGAGAGCCGGGACAGAGCTGAAAAAAAAGGGACTGTCTTGGCCAAAATGGGAAGTATTGGCACCCTAGCCAGCCTGGGTCCTATTGTTCCCAGATGGCCTCTCACTCCCGGGACCAACCCCCCTGTGTCGTGCCCCATTGCCCCTAGCTGGCTGCTCATTCTGGGGGTACCCCATACAGAACATGGCCAAGCAAGCTCAGCTTCCCTGCACCAGCCTCTTCTCCCCTGTAGTATGATGTGTCCCTGAGGTAAAATCCACCCTCCCTTGCAAACAAGGGCTCACTCAGCTGAAGGGAGCCCACCTAACTGAGTAACAGGAGACCAGGCTGGTGAGCCCAGTACCAGAAACCACCCTTCCAGAAGCTGCAGCAAGACACCTTTCTCACCCTCCTCCTGCACAAGTCATTGCTTACTTCCCCCTCCCCTGTCCTCCCTCAACACTGAATGCTTGTTTGTCTGAGCGATTGGCTGAACAAGCAGTAGGACTGAGTGGACTTGTAGGCTCTAAAGTTTTACATTGTTTTATTGTTACATGCAGTTATTCTTTTTTACATAATTCTACATTTGTAAATTCAACTTTCATGATAAAGAGATTGCACTACAGGACTGCAATGAGGTGAATTGAAGTTTCTTTTTTACAGTGCAAATGTTTGTAATAAAAATAAAGTGAGCACTGTACACTTTGTATTCTGTGTTGTAATTGAAATCAATATATTTGAAAATGTAGAAAAATCCAGAAATATTTAAATAAATGGTATTCTATTATTATCAGTGCGATTAATCATGATTAATTTTTTTAATCGCTTGACAGTCCTAATTATATTTTCTGTCTTGTTTTCAATTGCTTTTCTAATGGTTCCTAACATTTTGTTAGCTTTTTTGTTAGCTGTTCACCCCATAGATGCTCCCATCTGTGCCAGTCTCGATCATGGTGAGCACGCCTGGGATGTGCACCCAGCCAGATGCCCCAGGGGAACCAGACCTGGCCGGCAGTGTTCACCCCCCAGCAGCCCCGCCAGCCACAGCTGATGTATTTGAGCTTCCTGTCCATGTGGGTCCAGGGCAGGGAGGGGCTGCCCTGCTGCAGAATGGCCCCCGGTCGCAAGAGGCACCAGGTGCCCATGGAGGCGTGGACACCATTCACAAACAGGTCTCTCCACGTTGAGCTGTGCAAGTGACCCTGAGACAAGGGAGAGAAACCTTCCCTGATCTCGGTCAGGGTCTGTGCAGCACCTGGTGTGACGGGGCCCTGATCTCATTTGGGGCCCAGGCAGTGCCTGCACCTAGCACGACGGGGCCCAATCTCAGACAGAGTCTATGCAGTGCCTGGCAGGATGGGGCCCCGTCACGGACTCACAGGTTGTGCCCACTCTTGGCCTGTATGGTCCCTGGGAGGAACCCCTTTCAGTGTGACAGCCCTTCTCGGGGGTCCACTTTCTCTTGGGGGTTAAGTACCTCCACTTCCTGGAACCACACCTCTCTGAGCCTTAGCACGCCTGTCTCTCGCTGTGGGCCCCCTCAAGGAGTCCACTCGCTCTGGACCCCTGGGGCCTCCATTCCCAGAGGGAACAATACCACCCTGTTCTCTAGACCGGAGCGACTCTCAGCCAGAGTAACACAGGAGGGTTTATTGAGCGTCTGAACAGAGCACAGGAAACTCTCAGGGCCCTCAAGCCTGGCCTCCCTCAGCACAGTACATCTAAGTCTCTCCTGCATCCAGGTGGGCTCTGCCTGCTCTCTCTCCAGACTGGAGCCCCTGTGCTTTCCAGCTGGGCATCTGATATCACCTTTCCCCAAGCCCCGCCTCTGTCCATTGTCTTCTATCCAGGTAAACAGGGTCGCTGGCCTCTCAGCCATCCTTTATACCCCTCTGGCTGGTCAGGTCACCGGGGTCCTCTCTCCGCAGCCCATTGCCCTCCCATTGGCCAGAACTGGCTGTGACTCCCAAGCTGGTTCTCCACAAGCTGGTTCTCCAGGTCACCGATCGCTGGGGTATCCATTCTCCAGGCCATTGGCTGAGGTCCCAAGTTCCCTCACTGGTCCTCTGTAACAACAAACTCCCTCTCCTACCACCTTGTTAAACCAGTAACACCCAGGGAAACTGAGTCCCACCCCCTCTGCATGCAAATCCTTGAAAAAAAAACAAGAAAAAAACAAGAGAACCCCCCACTTTGTCACATGGGGCCTTTCCCCCCATGGGGCACCAGCGCTGATCCAGCCCCAGGGCAGACACTGCTTGGCTCAGGGGGCGGGGTGTGTGCAATGGGTCAGGACTGAGGTGCTTTTCCCCCCGGCACCTGTCCTGCACCTGGGGAACCCTGCTACAGCTGCTGCTCTCGCCCCAGATGGGCCAGACCCTACCTGGGACTCTCAGCTTTTGGCCTCACCTCTGGGGCTCCTGCAGCATGTCTATGGAGGGGGGGTTCCCATCCTGCTGAGGGGCAGCCAGACCCCACCCCTGCCCCTGCCCCCAGCCACTAAACCAGTTCCTGCCCCTGCCCAGAGACCCCCCCAGCTTGTTTTAGCCCCTAATCCAGCTCCTGCCCAGATACCCAGAGCCCTGCCCCCCATCTTGTCCCAGACCATAATCCAGACCCTGCCCAGAGACTCCCAGGGCCCTGCTGCCCCAGCCTGGCACTTCCACTCCCCATAGGCTCAGGCCTTGTGGCTGTTTCTGCCCCCCGCCCCCCATTCCCAGTGCCCCATCAGGGCCCGGGCCATGGGGATCCCCCAAGGTAGCCCCCAACAGCCAGAGCAGGGGAGTGAGGATGCTCGGCATCTCGGGGCAGGTGGGTTGGATGGAGTCTGGATCCTTTGCTGGTTTATAGGCAACTGGGTGGGCTGGGCCCAAGGCCATAGCTCGGAGGATGTCGCACCTGCAGTAGCAGTTGGCAGCATGCAGCTGGGAGATGATTAACCCAGCCAGGCAGGCAGCTTCGCAATCTGACATGCTGTGGGGGGCAGGAAGGGGTTAAGCCCCATTCCCAACATGGTCAGCCTGGCATCTCCACCTCCACCCATAACTGCTCCTGCCCAGCAGCTTCCACACAGTCTGTTACACCCGACAACAGCTTCTTCCCTGGGCAGGGCTGGAATGTGCGTATGAGGGCACCACTGGGGGGAAACTCACAGCCCTGTCACGGACAGGGAATTGCTTGGGTGCGAGGAGAGCTCACAACCCTGGTGCTCACAGGGCACTGCTGGGGGAAGCTCACAGCCCGGGCATTGACATGGCACTGCAGGGTCGGGGGACTCACAGCCCTCACATTTACAGGGCACTGCTGGGGTAAGCACACAGCCCAGGTTTTCACAGGGCACTGCTGGGGAAGCTCACAGCATTGGCACTGACAGCATTGCTGGGGGATTCAGGGGGGTCAGCACTCCTGGCAGAGTGGAGTGGTCTGTGCAGCTGGGTCCCGGCTGCGTTGGCCCTGAGGTTTGAAGGATGGGGGGAGGCAGGAAAGGGGCTGCCCTACCCGGCTTCAAGAAAAGCCCTGGTGATGCCAGCCTGGGGCCCCTCCCAGGGCAGCAGCTGGCAGCGCAGGGCTGGGAGATGATTAACCCAGCCAGGAAGGCAGTGTTGCAGACTGACATGCTGTGGGGATTAGAGGGGGTTGAGCTCCATTCCCAGAACAATCAGCCTGCATCTCGCCCACCTCCACCCATAACTGCCCCTGCCTGGCAGCTTCCACCCAGCCTGTCACACCCAACAGCAACTTCTTCCCTGGGCAGGGCTGGGGTGTGCATATGAGCAGGCCCACTGCTGGGGGGAAGCTTACAGCCCTGGCGCTGACAGGGCACTGCTAGGAGCAAAGAATGTGTGGTGGTCCTGGACTCATTCACTAGCTGGGCAGTGGGTCGGTCACTCCAGACAGAGTGGAGGGTGTGTGTGGCTGGGTCCCAGCTCCCACGGCCCTGAGCTTTGATGGATGGGGGGAGGCAGGAGAGGGGCTGGGATGTAGGGGAGAAGCATGGGAAGCACACACATAGCTGGCAGGACTATCCCTTGGGGCCGGTGACCTGTGCCCTCTGCCCAGCTCTGGAGCCTTGCCCCAGAGTGCTGGGTGGGGTGGGAAGATTGATCACAGCCTTCCAGGGAAGGACAAATTCTGCAGCGCACATGCCCTCTTGGCTTGCAGCTGGCCCCATGCAGGAGGGGGCAGCCCCCAAGAGCAAGCAGCTGCTTGCATTTCCCAGGGGTGGGTCTTCCTGCTAACAGGGTGCCCCTCCCTGGGGCCAGGGGCTCATCCTGCACGATGGGCATAAACCAGCTGGGGGGCCTGCTCCTCCCTGGCACACGCTTCTTTCTTGCTGACTTCCTTCTCCCTGGGCCCAGGCAGGTTTAGGAGCTGGAGCCTTTGTTAACAGAGGGGAGGGGGGATTGACACTGGGTTCCATACTCAGTTCCTCTGCCATGGAGCCAGGCCCAGCAGAGGTTCTTGCATGAGACAGATTTTGCATTTCCAGAAAAACCAAATTCCCTCCAGGCCGGACGGTGCTGAACCAGCCTACATCAAGCATCTGTGGGCAGAAGGGCCCTGGGATAGTCCAGTCCGATCTCCGAGCCAGCACAGAAAGGAATGGCACCGGCCACCCACGCACTGAGCCCAGACTCAAGTTAGCCCAAAGCATTTCAGTGCTCAGGGGATCTGGGCCACGTCTGCACCACAGCTACCACAGCACAGCTCCGGCCCAGGAGTGACACCGCCAGAGCTCTGGAACACAGACGCTTCCTGCAGCCAAGGGAGTGGCGTGCCCGGCGCAGGTGTTAATCCACCTCTGAGACTGCGGTGAGGGTGCTGGATGAATTCTTCCTTCTGCTTGGCTATCTAGCCCAGGGGTTAAGGCACCAGAGCGATGGCGCCGGGGGGGCCTCCATGGACCAGGCCTCTGCTTGCGAGCCATAGACAGAGAACAGGCAGAGCCCAGTGCCAGCTGAGACCAGCCCAAGGGACTCCAAGAACCAAAACTACGTTTTCAAATGTTGCCAGGCTGCCTGACTCTGGCGGGTTACCTGGGGAGCCACGGAGGAAAGAAACTGGCAGGGGTACAGCTCTGCCTCGCTGGCTGGCAGGGGGCTAGGTCTGCAAGGGGATCATGTCTACCCCATTAGCTGGCACAGGGGCAGGCCTCTGAGGTTGGCTGGCAGAGGGTCATGTCTGCCCCCTTGGCTGGCAAGGAGGCAGGTCCACCTGCCTGGTTTCTGTGGAAAGTATTATTAGCCAGGATGGTCAGGGATGCTGCCCCATGCTCCGGGTGACCCTAAACCTCTGACTGCCAGACTGCCTGATGGGATCGATCACTCGATAACTGGAGCACCAAGCATGGACCACTGGCAGCAGACAGGACACTGGGCTAGCTGGACCGTAGGGCTGACCCCGTGTGGCTGTTATGACTTGGCACTGCAGATTGCTTGCTTGGTCCCATTGGCACTTTCTGAGCCAAGCGCCCTGGCAGAAAACACACCAGTGGCTCTAACACCCAGAGTGTACAGGAGACGCTTGTCCATCACCCCTGAGCCCCACACCCCTAGCTGGGTCAGTGCCCACTCAAAGCCAGCACTAGCCTCTCCTTCCTTTGCAGAGGTCTGGGAAATATCTGCCCCCCCTCAGCTGCGCACACATGGTCCCAACCAAGCCAGCAGGGATGCAACCAGTACAACAACTCATAATGGGCTCAGACCTTGCACCCCCCACTGCTGGGGGGAAGAGGGCTGGAGAACTCAGGATAAGAGCCCCAGTGCTTGGGGAGAGGGGTCTGTGAGGCCAGGGAATACAGGGCAGAAGCCCTGTTGGTGGCGGTGGGGAGGAGGCTGGGATCTGGGGAACATGAACCGGAAGCCCCAGGGCTGTGGGTCTGGGGAACAGACCATACGGTACAACCCTGGCGTGGGCCCTCAGGGCTTCTCCAGCTGTTCCCTCTCTGCTCCCACCATAGGCAGCGTTCCCAGCCCACTGCAGCCAGAGCCAGCTCTGCCCCCAGCATTGGGCAGGGGAGCTATGGGGGCAGCAGCTGCTATAGAGAAAGCCAGGAGAGCGCCTGCCTGGGACAGTTGGGCCCTTCGCTCTACCCCCCACCTGCCACCTCCAATCAGAGATTGGGGGCTGCCATGCAGCACGCGGGGGCTGGTGGGAGCTGTCCAGGCTGCAGGGACAGACCCCTGCACTCCCCCAGAGGTGTAGGGCTGGGAAAGGGAGTGGTGGGATATTCGCCTGCTCCACACTCCCCCAAGGGCCCTGGGTCAGGCCACAAGGACAGACACCAGCACTCCCTGCAGAGGCATGGGGCTGGGTTTATTGCAGGGATTTCAAGCCTGCCCCACGCTCCCCCATGGCCCCTCATTTGTAGAACTCGTGCTCCTGCTCGTCCTTCTTGATAACTGTCTTGTATGCCTTCTCGAAGTCCTTGGCCAGGACGATGTAGCGGTTCTCCCGCACAGCCAGCATGCCGCCCTGTGCATACGGAGACACGTGTGAGGGGGCGCCGCTGGACGCAGTCACCCCCCAACCCTGGGCACACATGTGGGGATGCCACCGCCAGGCGCAGTGACCTCCCCATTCTGCCCTGTGCACACGCGTGGGGATGCTGCCACGAGGCCCAGTGACCCCCACATCCTGCCCTGAGCACACGGGGGACATGTGAGAGGGGGCGACACCAGGCGGAGTGACCCCTGCCCACTATGTGCACATGTGTAGGGTGGTGACGCTGGACACAGTGACCCCCCATCCCACCCTGTGCACATGGATGAGGAGGGGGACGCCAGGCGCAATGACCACCCCCAATCCTGCCCTGTACACAATGGGCATATGCGTGGGAGTGGGGTGGTTCTGAGCACAGTGACCCCTCCTGCACATACAGGCATGCGTGGGGGTGCATGACACTGGGTGCAGTGACACCCCCCCATCCCACCATGTGCACATGTGTATGTGTGTGTGTGGGGGGGGGGGGGGGAGGGGATGCCAGGCACAGTGCCCCCCCACCCCATGCACATGCGCCCAGCAGCAGAGGACCCCGTAATCTCAGAGTCAGGGCTCCTTCAGCCTGCCACGCGGGCGTCCTGCTGGCTTGGGGGAGCAGTGGGGGATCCCCAGAAAAGGAGCAGGTCACAACCCACACACCGCCACCCTCAGATATCACAGCCTGGGGCACCCAGGTGCCCTGCCCCATGGCCCCCAGCTCCCCGCACTCACCTCCTGGCAGATGGAGTTGATGTCGGCACCTGAGATCTTATCCGGCCGGGCCACATCTGGGGAGGAGTGAGGGAAATGTCTGCACAGCAGCTGAGCTGGACCATGGTGAGAGGGCCCCTGGGAGCCCCCGCCACTCCAAATCCTCCCCCACACACCAGGAGGCCAGAGAGGCTGCCAGGGCACTGTGGAGGGGGACCCTGATGGGCTTCTCCCAACCTAGGAGCAGGCGGGCTCCTCTGCCCCCTGCAGGGACACCAGCTCCCCAGAGGGATGGGATCAAGCTCGAGGGCCTGTGAGGCTCCTGGGCGGGCTGGGGGGAAGGGGGCAGATCGGCATGGTGACAAGCCCAGAGGACCCAGACAGGAGGAGCGGGCATGCTGGAGGCTAGAGTCAGAGGATGTATCTTTTGGCAAGTGTCCCCCCAACCCTTTCTGGACCCTGTGGATCCGGAGGCACAGGGAGGAGCCAGCTTCACCCCATCCCCCAGCTCCTGAGCGGAACCAGACAGCACCGGCTCGGCTATGCCAGGTTCCCCCTGCGAGTCCTGGGCCCTCCTGACTCATTACTTTGGCCTGCGGCCTGAGCCAGGCCCAACCCCCTGCCCTGTGGGCTGGTGTCCGGCTGCCCGCTCTCGATGAACCAATCGGTCCATATGCTGAGCCGGGCACTGCCCAGCAGGAGGCAGCCCCAGCCATGCCCTCTCCTGGTACTCTCCCTGTCCAGCCGCGTGTCAGAGGGGAACAGGACAGCTCCCAGCTGCCATGCCAGCCGCTGGGGCCTGACCCCACCCTGACCCCAGCCCTGGAGGTGGCCAGAAGACACCCCCTCCAGCCGGGGCTGCCCAGGGAGAGGAGGGGTTCTTGGGTCAGTGCACCCCCTGCACTCTCCGGCCTGTGTGTGTGACACGGGGAGAGTGGGGCAGAGCTGTAGCCTAGGTCACTAGGTCAATCCCTTGTGGGGCAGCACAGGGCTGACGGGCACCTTCTTATGAGCTGGGCCCGAGACACCCCTTCCTCAGTGCCAGGCACCCAGTGGGATGCAGCTGCCCCACCTTACCCCCCCATGCCAGCCAATGGGACGCAGCCTCCCCGCCGTGCACCCCCATGCCAGCCAGCAGGATGCAGCCTCCCCCCTGTGCTAGGCACCCAGCGGGACGCAGCCTCCCTGCCATGCCCCCCACTGCATGCTGGGCACCCAGCGGGACAGTCTTCCTGCTGTGCCACCCCTCCCCCCCGGTTCCGGGCTCCAGGCAGGATACAGTCCTCCAGGTCCACCTCCTCGGACAGGTTCATCTTGCTGGTGATGGTGGAGAAGATGAGGCGCTTCTGGCGCCGGTCGGGCAGGGGGAACTCAATCTTGCGGTCAAGGCGGCCAGGCCGCAGCAGAGCAGGGTCCAGTGTGTCTGCCCGGTTTGTGGCCATGATCACCTGGAGGACAGGAGCGTATGATCACGCCTCTGCCCATCCCCAATGGGGAGACTCAGCCCCCTGGGTCCTGCCCCCTCCAGCTTCGCTGAGACAGCAGTGCCCCATCCGCCCATCCAGCCCCCAACCCCTTCCAGCCTTGCTGGGACTGCAGTGCCCCATCCCCTCCCCGACACACACACTCCCTCCGGCCTCGCTGGGACAGCAGTACCCCATTCCCCTCACACTCCTCCAGCCTGGCTGGGACAGCAGTGCCCCTATCCCATTCAGCCCCCCACCTCCCACAGCCTCTGGGGGCTGGCACAGCAATGCCCGTCGTCACTCCACATCCCAGCCCCTGCTCTTCCGCACCTTGACGTTGACGTTCTGGTCAAAGCCGTCCATCTGGTTGAGCAGCTCCAGCAGGATGCGCTGCACCTCCCTGTCGGCTGGTGAGAGGGGCACAGCCTGGTGAGCGGGGCACCTGGAGAGCCAGCACAGGGCACGGACACCCCTGCCCCCACATTATCTACCCCCTCCCCCGCCCACCCCACCTCCTTCCCTCCAGCCCCTCCTCCCTCCCACCCCTTATCCCCTCCCCTCAATCGCCTGCCACTATTGTCCCCGCCCCATGCAACTCGGCTCTGCCCAGCACTGCCACCCCACAGTTGCACATCTCCGCCACTACCCCCAACCCTGCTGCCCCAACCTCCCTCGCAATCCCCACAGACCTGCCCACTCCCCACCCCACTGCCCACCATGGGACTGGCCAGAACCTGAGGAGTGAGGGGCTCACCCAAGTGTAACACTGACATCTACAAGGAGGGAGGTGGGGGCTGCAGCTCTCTGCTCCCCCCGCCTGCTGGGACTTGGGTCCAGTGCCCTAGAGGGGAGAGGCCCCATGTCCCATTCCCGCTCCCCTGAGCCAGCCCTGGGGACCAGATGGGAGATTGCGCCCCCAGAGGGGTGGGCCCAGTGCCCCACCTCCAGCTCACCCCCTGTCTGGGCGTCGAAGCGCTTGGTGGCGATGGCGTCAATCTCGTCTATGAAGATGATGGCGGGCGCGTTCTCCTTGGCCAGCCTGAAGACGTCCCGCACCATGCGCGGCCCCTCACCCAGGTACTTCTGCACAAACTCCGAGCCCACCACGCGGATGAAGGCAGCTGGACAGATGGGCAGACAGCATTAGTGCCCAGCTCCCCTGCAGGGCAGCAGCCCCCCTCCAGCCCTGGCCGTGACAGATGCCCCCCATGGGACAGGCACTCCCTGGGACAACCCACAGGCTCCCTGTGGCCACACAACCCTGGCACCAGTCCCTGGCACCTGCAGCACCAACCCTCCTGGGCACAAAGCCGGAGCCTTTCCAGACTTTGAGCTGGGACCACAGGTCACCTGGCACCTTTGCGCTATAGAACCCAGGCATCCTTGACAGACTCCCACGGTACCAGCTGGGCACTGGTGCTCCCCCTTCCCCCCGCAGTCCAGCACCCTGCTCACCTGTGGTGTGATGGGCCACGGCTTTGGCCAGCATAGTCTTCCCACAGCCGGGGGGGCCGTACATCAGGACGCCGCGTGGGGGGTCAATGCCGATCTGAGGGGGACAGAGGGGGTTACTGGGGGCTCCCCCATCCCGCCCTTGAGGAGCCCAGGAAGCTGGTGGGCTGGGGTCCTGACACCAGTCACATCCGTTGCAGCCCAGAGTCAAGGGTTCTGTGCCTCTCCTGATCTGACTGACTTGCCAACCGCAGCCCAGCCCCCGAGTGCACAGCCCTGAGGCCCCCAGGAGCCCTCCCAGCTGCAGGGCACAGTGAGACGAGCGCCCATGCTCAGCCTGCAGGACGAAGCTCAGCCCCAGCGCAGGGCACAGCCACCCAGGATGTAGTCCCAGCCGGCCCAGTCTCGCCCCCACCCCACACACACTCACCTGCTTGTAGAGCTCAAAGTGGGTGAGAGGCAGCTCCACGGCCTCCCTCACCTCCTGCTTCTGGATGTCCATCCCGCCGATGTCAGCGTACATCACGTCCGGTTTCTGATCTGTGGGCACACACCAGGGCTGAGCCCAACATGTCTAGGGGACCCATGCCTCCCCTACCCAGCACAGCCAGGGGACCTCTGCTCCCCACAAAACCTACACCCCCTGCACGCACAGCACACCTAGGGGAACCCCACCCCCCTGTCCAGCACAGCCAGGGGACCCCCACCTCCCCTGTCCAGCACTCCCTGCATGCCCAGCATGGGCGTGAGACCCCTGTACGCCCATGGGACTGCGGCCACCCACACACCCGTGGGACCCTCAGCTGCCCAGCACAGCTGGGAGACCTCCGTCCCCATAGGCACTGGGCACGCTGCTCCCTGTGGCACCGGCTGCCCCTGGGGCTGGCGCAGGGAGCACCCACCTGATGTCAGCATCATAATGCTGCTGTCAGCCTCGGGTGGCAGCACATCCACCAGCGCGTTGCTGTGCTTGTGCAGGGCCACTGAAGCGTTGGGCTTCAGCAGCTCCCGGTCAATGGTGCTCAGGATCCGCACGTAGTAATTGGAGCCTGCGGGTGAGAGGCAGAAGGGGGTAAGCTAGGCAAAGCCGGGGGCCGGACCCCTGTGCGCAGTTCCCCTCTCCCCCAATCCCCCAATCCCCTTCCTGCAGCCCCCTAGCTGCACCTGTGGTAGAGCCCACAATGGCCGTGTTCTGGTCCACGGCCTCCAGGAACTGGCCGATGACCAACGGGATGCTCTGGATGCGCTTCACCTCCTCCTGCGCGTGCAAGAACTCCTTCTTCAGGTTCTTCTGCTCGTCCTTGATGTACTCCTCCTGCACCTCCAGGAACTCCAGCTCCTGCTGCAGCTTCTACGGACGGACAGACAGACAGAGCAGGGAGGAGGGGCTGTCTGTCTGCTCAGGTGCCTGCAGTAGCTGCTAGAGGAAGTGGCTCCACGGGCCGGGCACCAGGCAGCTCCCCGCTCAGCACTGCGGCTGGGTGCCCTGCAGAGAAGTGGGCTTCCAGGGGCACCGTGCAGCAGAGGGGAATGGGACTGGAAGAACCAAACCCACCGGAGGTTACTGGGGCCCAGATCTCCCAAGTCCCTGGTCTCGCGACCCTGGTCAGAAGTGTCATCAGATCCCAACTCCGGGCCAAGGGCACATGCTGCCCCCACCTCGGGGCCTGCCATCCCAGCCTGCCACCCACAGCTCCCGCCGAGGGCATCCCCTTCAGGGCCTGCCGTCCCAGCACCCCTATCCCCACCATCCGGTCCTAGGGCTGCTCCCACCCTGGGGCCTACCCTCCCCACACATCTCCCATCCAAGGGCAACCCTCTCCCGCCACCCCAGCCCCCAGCTCACCTTGTAGCGGCTGTAGAGATCCTCCAGGTCCTCGGGCTCCGGGGCAAGGAAGGACAGGCCAGTCTGGGGCCTGGAGATAGCCAGCACAGGCAGCTCATCCTAGGACAGCCACAGATAGGCAGGGTGAGAGCTGGACACCCCAGAGTGCCATGACCGCAGCTCAGGGGAGGGGTGAAGCTCCCTCTGAGCAGCGAAGGTCTCACATCCGATCTGATCCCACCCAGCTGCCGGGGAGCCAAGAACCAGGGCCCTGAGCCCAGCTGGGCAACAAGAGTCAGACGCTCCCATCCCCCCCATCAGATAGGGATGGGGGGAACAAAGGGACTAGAGGGACATGAGAGATTTTCTGACTAATTTGAACGAATTCAAATCACCCGGGCCAGATGCTATTCACCCGAGGGTGCTGAAGAAATATCAGAGCCACTGGTGATAGCATTTGTAAATTAATGGCTGACAGGAGAGGTCCTGGAACACTGGAGAAGAGCGAACGCAGTGCCCATATTTAAAAAGGGGGAAAAGAAGGAGCCAGGGAACTATAGACCACTCAGCCTGGCCTCAGTACCTGGGAAGGTACTAGAGCAATGTATGAAACATTCCATTTGCGAACACCTGGAGGATGAAGGGGTGATCACCAGCAGCCAGTATGGATTTACCAAGAACAAATCACACCAAAACAGCTTGATTTCCTTCTTTGACAGGATTTGGTGGATAGGAGCAATGCAGTGGAAAGAATATACCTGGACTTCAGCAAGGCTTTTGATTAGGGTTGTCAAGCAATTAAAAAAATTAATTGCGATTAATCGTGCTGTTAAATAATAACAGAATACCATTTGTTTAAATATTTCTGGGTGTTTTCTACATTTTCAAATATATTGATTTCAATTACAATACAGAATGCAAAGTGTATAGTGCTCACTTTATTTTTATTACAAATATTTGCACTGTAAAAAACAAGAAATATCTTTCAATTCACCTAATACAAGTAGTGTAGTGTAGTGTAATCTCTTTATCATGAAAGTTGAAGTTACAAATGTAGAATTATGTACAAAAAAAACTGCATTCAAAAATAAAACAATGTAAAACTTTAGAGCCTACACGTTCACTCAGTCCTACTTCTTGTTCAGCCAATCGCTCCAACAGACAAGATTGTTTACATTTGCAGGATTTAATGCTGCCCATTTCTTGTTTACAATGTCACCTGAAAGTGAGAACTGGCATTGGCCTGGCACTTTGTAGCCAGCGTCGCAAGATATTTACGTGCCAGATGCGCTAAAGTTCACATGTCCCTTCATGCTTCGACCACCATTCCAGAGGACACACGTCCATGCTTATGGCGGGTTCTGCTTGATAACGATCCAAAGCAGTGCGAACCGATGCATGTTCATTTTCATCATCTGAGTCAGATGCCACCAGGAGAAAGCTGATTTTCTTTTTTGGTGGTTCGAGTTCTGCAGTTTCTGCATTGGAGTGTGGCTCTTTTAAGACTTCTGAAAGCATGCTCCACACCTCGTCCCTCTCAGATTTTGGAAGGCAAGTTCAGATTCTTAAACCTTGGGTCAAGTGCTGTAGCTATCTTTAGAAATCTCACATTGGTACCTTCTTCGCATTTTGTCAAATCTGCAGTGAAAGTGTTCTTAAAACGAACAACATGTGCTGGGTCATCATCTGAGACTGGCATAACACGAAATATATGACAGAAAGCGGGTAAAACAGAACAGGAGACATAAAACTCTCCTCCAAGGAGTTGAGTCACAAATTTAATTAATGTGTTTTTTTTTTTTTTTTTAAACAAGCATCATCAGCATGGAAGCATGACCTCTGGAATGGTGGTAGAAGCATAAAGGGGCATATGAATGTTTAGTATATCTGGCACGTAAATACCTTGCAATGACAGCTACAAGAGTGCCATGCGAACACCTGTTCTCACTTTCAGTCAACATTGTAAATGAGAAGCTGGCAGCTTTATTGCCCGTAAATGTAAACAAACTTGCTTGACTTAGCAACTGGCTGAACAAGAAGTAGAACTCAGTGAACTTGTAAGCTCTAAAGTTTTACATTGTTTTGTTTTTTAGTGCAGTTGTGTAACAAAAACCCCCGCAAGTTGCACTTTCATGATAAAGAAATTGCACTGCAGTACTTGTATGAGGTGAATTGAAAAATACTATTTCTTTTGTTTATAATTTTTATAGTGCAAATATTTGTAATAAAAAATAATATAAAGTGAGCACGGTATACTTTGTATTTTGTGTTGTAATTGAAATCAATATATTTGAAAATGTAGAAAAACATCCAAAAATATTTAAATAAATTTCAATTGGTCTTCTATTGTTTAACAATGTGATTAAAACTGCAATTAATCACGATTCATTTTTTTAGTTGATCGTGTGAGTTAACTGCGATTAATCGAGAGCCCTACTTTTGACACAGTCCCACATGACAGTCTGATAAGTAAGCTGGAGAAATGCAGGCTCGATAGAACTACCATTGAGTGGATACATAATTGGTTAAACAACCGCAAACAAAGAGTAACTATTAATGGAACGATGTCAGATTGGAAGGAGGTATCAAGTGGGGTTCCACAGGGATCTGTTCTGGGTCCAGTGTTTAACATCTTTATTAATGACTCAGAAGTAGAAATAGAGAGCAAACTGATCAAATTTGCAGATGACACAAAGCGGGGGTTGGTGGGTGTGGGGGTTTGCAAACACTTTGGAGGATAGATCTAAAATTCAGAGGGATCTTGATAAATTGGAGAACTGGGCTATAGGCAACAAAATGAAATTCAACAAAGACAAATGTCAGGTGCTACACTTAGGGAAGAAAATCCAAATGCACACATACAGAATGGGGGATTACTGGCTTGGCAGCAGCATTGCTGAGAAGAATCTGGGAGCTGTGGTGGATCACAACCTCAACATGAATCAGCAATGCAATGTGGTTGCAAAAAAAAGCAAATGCAATTTTGGGTTGCATTAACAGACGCCCAGCATGCAAGTCATGGGAGGTGACAGTACCACTCTACTTGGTGCTGGTTAGGCCTCAGCTGGAGTACTGTGTTCAGTTTTGGTCACCAATGTATAGAAAGGATGTAGAGAAACTGGAAATGATCCAGAGGTGAGCGACAAAGATGATCAAAGAGATGGACTGCAAACCATCTGAGCAAAGGCTGAAGGAATGGGTAGATGTAGTTTGGAAAAGAGGAGATTAAGTGGGGAACATGATAGTGGTCTTCAACTACTTGAAAGGCTGCCATAAAAAAAGATGGAGAACAGTTGCTCTCTCTTGCCATGGAGGGCAGGACAAGAGGCAACGGGTTCAAACTACAGCACAGTAGATTTATATTAAATCTGAGGAAAAACTTCCTAACAGTAAAAAACAGTGGGACAATGGAACAGACACCTAGGGAAGTTGTGGAAGTTCCTTCACTGGAGATTTTCAAAAGGAGGCTGGAGCCATCTGTCTTGGATGGTTTAGACACAACAAATCCTGCATCTTGGCAGGTGCTTAGACTAGATGACCCCTGCGGTCCCTTCTAGCCCTATGAGTCTAGATAGGTCAAATAGCAGAGAGAAATAGGAGTGAGGCCTAGTGGTTAGTGCAGAACTCCTGGGTTCTACCCCTGGCTCGGAAGGGGGTATAGTGGTTAGAGCAGGGAGGCTGTGAATCAGAACAGATAAAAATTGATTTTTAATTAGTTTTTCAAAATCTAAATTGGATTTTTTATTTAAATTAAATTCCGGTTAAGAAAAATGAATCAATTTTAAAATAAATTTGAAATAGACATCTTATGTTATGTCCTAATTTTACTATATTCTATTGAAATAATTGAATTACAATTATCCAATGTTAAGCAGTACACGTTTGCTGATATATTCTATAGAACAGTTGTTTTCAAACTTTTTTTCTAGTGACCCAGTTGAAGAAAACTGTTGATGGCCGCGACCCAATGGAGTTGGGGATGGGGGGTTTGGGGTGAGGGAGGGGCTCAGGGCTGGGCCAGGGTTGGGGTGCAGGGGTGAGGGCTGCAGAGTGGGGCTCGGAATGAGGGGTTCAGGTTGTGGGAGGGGGCTCTGGGCTGGGTCTTGGGGTGCAGGAGGGGGCCAGAGCTCTAGGCTGGGGGTGCAGGCTCTGGGCTGGGGATGAGGAGTTTGGGTGCAGGAGGGGGCTCGGGGCTGGGCCAGGGGGTTGGGGTGCAGGAGGAGCTTAGGGCTCTGGGGTGGGGCCAGGGATGAGGGATTTGGGGTGCAGGAAGGGGCTCCAGGTTTGGGGGGGCTCAGGGCTGGAGATTGGGGCATGGGGTTACCTCAGATGGCTTCCAGTCAGCAGCGCAGCTGGGGTGCTAAGGCAGGCTTCCTGCCTATCCTGGCACTGTGGACCATGCTGTGCCCCGGAAACAGCCAGTAGCAGGTCTGGTTCCTAAGTGGAGGCACGCAAGCCTGCCTAGGAGCCGGACCTGCTGCTGGCCACTTCCAGGGCGCAGTGCTGTGTCAGAACAGGTAGCGAGTAACCTGCCTTAGCCGGGCAGCACCGCCGACAGGACTTTTAACAGCCCGGTCGGCAGTGCTGACCAGTGCCTTACATTTCGAAACCCAGTACTGGGATGTGACCCGCAGTTTGAAAACCACTGTTCTAGAAAGTCAGGCCACCAAACCAGTAAAAGTCAGTGGCTGGAACTAGAGTTTGGGAGAGGGCTAAACCAGCCTTTGCTGCAGCGCAGAGACGACATTGCCCTCAATGCAGTTCATTCATTAACCAGTTTACTCCACATTAAGAAACCAAATGGGAGTTAAAAAAAAAAGCAGGAAAGCTTGTTTTTCTCTTCCAGTCTATGAATACAAGCGAGCTGAGAGAGGATCAGCTGAGTGGCGAACAGCAGAGGGAGTTTGACTGGGAGTTCGCCTGGGGAGAGCCCACAGACATTCAACTTGGAGGCTCCTCTGAGTAGTTGCTGCAGCAGCTGAGGAAGCTCTTAGAAGGAAGGTGCTATGGATGGTGAGCGATCAGCTGTTGTGACCTGCAGGGGATGTGCCATGTTTGTTTTTCTTCCACAGGAAACAAACGACTTTGTCTGTACAAAGTGCAAGCTGGTCTCCACATTGGAAGAGAAGGTTCAAGGTCTGGAGAAACAAGTATTGACCCTGCGTTGCATAAGAGAAAATGAAGATTTCCTGGACAGACGTCAGGATTTGCTTCTACGGGCACAACATTCTGAAGAATCAGAGTAGGCTGCACAGCGGGGACAGAGGGATGGTGAAGAAATTTGGCAGCATGTCACCTCCAGAAGAAGCAAGAGGAGCGTCCATGTACCAGCAATGCAGATACAGGTGAGCAACCGTTTTCATGTTCTTTCCACAGGTACTAATGTGGAGAGTGGACTAGATGATACATCTGAGGGAAGGGAGCAGAAGGAGACTCCACCGATTGGAAGGCATGAGATGCCCTGTCCTAGGGATGGGGGTTCCATGACCACTGCTGCCAAGAGAAGGAGGTGGGTGGAGGTGGTTGGGGACTCCCTCCTCAGGGGGACTGAGTCATCTATCTGCCGTCCCGACCGGGAAAACCGAGAAGTGTGCTGCTTGCCAGGAGCTAGGATTCACGATGTGATGGAGAGACTGCCGAGACTCATCAAGCCCTTGGATCACTACCCCTTCCTGCTTCTCCACATGGGCACCAATGATACTGCCAAGAATGACCTTGAGCGGATGACTGCAGACTACGTGGCTCTGGGAAGAAGGATAAAGGAGTTTGAGGCGCAAGTGGTGTTCTCAGTCCATCCTCCCTGTGGAAGGAAAAGACCAGGGTAGAGACCGTCGAATCGTGGAGGTCAACGAATGGCTATGGTGTCGGAGAGAAGGCTTTGGATTTTTGACCATGGGATGGTGTTCCAAGAAGGAGGAGTGCTAGGCAGAGACGGGCTCCACCTAACAAAGAGAGGGAAGAGCATCTTCGCAAGCAGGCTGGCTGACCTAGTGAGGAGGGCTTTAAACTAGGTTCACCGGGGGAAGGATACCAAAGCCCTGTGGTAAGTGGGGAAGTAGGATACTGGGAGGAAGCACGAGCAGGAGAGCGCAAGAGGGGAGGACTCCTGCCTCATACTGAGAAAGCAGGACGATCAGCAAGTTATCTTAAGTGCCTATACACAAATGCAAGAAGCCTGGGAAACAAGCAGGGAGAACTGGAAGTCCTGGCACAGTCAAGAAACGATGATGTGATTGGAATAACAGACTTGGTGGGATAACTCACATGACTGGAGTACTGTCATGGATGGATATAAACGGTTCAGGAAAGACAGGCAGGGCAAAAAATGTGGGGGAGTTGCATTGTATGTAAGAGAGCAGTATGACTGCTCAGAGCTCCGGTATGAAACTGCAGAAAAACCTGAGGGTCTCTGGATTAAGTTTAGAAGTGGGAGCAACAAGGGTGATGTCGTGCTGGGAGTCTGCTATAGACCACCAGACCAGGGGGATGAGGTGGACGAGGCTCTCTTTCAACAACTAACAGAAATTACTAAATCACAGGCCCTGGTTCTCATGGGGGATTTCAATCACCCTGATATCTGCTGGGAGAGCAATACAGCAGTGCACAGACAACCCAGGAAGTTTTTGGAAAGTGTAGGGGACAATTTCCTGGTGCAAGTGCTAGAGGAACCAACTAGGCGCAGAGCTCTTCTTGACCTGCTGCTCACAAACAGGGAAGAATTAGTAGGGGAAGCAAAAGTAGATGGGAACCTGGGAGGCAGTGACCATGAGATGGTCAAGTTCAGGATCCTGACACAAGGAAGAAAGGAGAGCATCAGAACACGGACCCTGGACTTCAGAAAAGCAGACTTTGACTCCCTCAGGGAACTGATGGGCAGGATCCCCTGGGAGGATAACATGAGGGGGAAAGGAGTCTGGGAGAGCTGGCTGTATTTTAAAGAATCCTTATTGAGGTTGCAGGAACAAACCATCCCGATGTGTAGAAAGAATAGTAAATATGGCAGGCGACCAGCTTGGCTTAACAGGGAAATCCTTGCTGATCTTGAACACAAAAAAGAAGCTTACAAGAAATTGAAGATTGGACAAATGACCAGGGAGGAGTATAAAAATATTGCTCAGGCATGCAGGAGTGAAATCAGGAAGGCCAAATTACACTTGGAGTTGCAGCTAGCAAGAGATGTTAAGAGTAACAAGAAGGATTTCTTCAGGTATGTTAGCAACAAGAAGGTGGTCAAGGAAAGTGTGGGCCCCTTATTGAACGAGGGAGGCAACCTAGTGACAGAGGATGTGGAAAAAGCTAATGTACTCAATGCTTTTTCTGCCTCTGTCTTCACAAACAAGGTTAGCTCCCAGACTACTGCACTGGGCAGCACAGCACGGGGAGGAGGTGACCAGGCCTCTGTGGAGAAAGAAGTGGTTCAGGACTATTTAGAAAAGCTGGATGAGCACAAGTCCATGGGGCCGGATGTGGTGCATCCGAGGGTGCTAAAGGAGTTGGCGGATGTGATTGCGGAGCCATTGGCCATTATCTTTGAAAACTCATGGCGATCGGGGGAGGTCCCGGATGACTGGAAAAAGGCTAATGTAGTGCCCATCTTTAAAAAAGGGAAGAAGGAGGATCCGGGGAACTACAGACCAGTCAGCCTACCTCAGTCCCTGGAAAAATCATGGAGCAGGTCCTCAAAGAATCAATTCTGAAGCACTTAGAGGAGAAGAAAGTGATCAGGAACAGTCAGCATGGATTCACCAAGGGGAAGTCGTGCCTGACTAACCTAATTGCCTTCTATGATGAGATAACTGGCTCTGTGGATGAGGGGAAAGCAGTGGATGTGTTATTCCTTGACTTTAGCAAAGCTTTTGATACGGTCTCCCACAGTATTTTTGCCGGCAAGTTAAAGAAGCATGGGCTGGATGAATGGACTATAAGGTGGATAGAAAGCTGGTTAGATCGTCGGGCTCAACAGGTAGTGATCAATGGCTCCATGTCTAGCTGGTAGCCGGTATCAAACGGAGCGCCCCAAAGGTCAGTCCTGGGGCCGTTTTTTTTTCAATATCTTCATTAATGATCTGGAGGATGGCGTGGACTGCACCCTCAGCAAGTTTGCAGATGACACTAAACTGGGAGGAGTGGTAGATATGCTGGAGGGTAGGGATAGGATACAGAGGGACCTAGACAAATTAGAGGATTGGTCCAAAAGAAATCTGATGAGGTTCAACAAGGACAAGTGCAGAGTTCTGCACTTAGGACGGAAGAATCCCATGGACTGCTACAGACTAGGGGCTAGGCAGCAGTTCTGCAGAAAAGGACCTAGGGGTTACAGTGGACAAGATGAGCTGACAGTGTGCCCTTGTTGCCAAGAAGGCTAACAGCATTTTGGGCTGTATAAGTAGGGGCATTGCCAGCAGATCGAGGGACGTTGTCATTCCCCTCTATTCGACATTGGTGAGGCCTCATCTGGAGTACTGTGTTCAGTTTTGGGCCCCACACTACAAGAAGGATGTGGAAAAATTGGAAAGAGTCCAGCGGAGGGCAACAAAAATGATTAGGGGGCTGGAGCATATGACTTATGAGGAGAAGCTGAGGGAACTGGGATTGTTTAGTCTGCAGAAGAGAAGAATGAGGGGGGATTTGATAGCTGCTTTCAACTACTTGAAAGGGGGTTTCAAAGAGGATGGATCTAGACTGTTCTCAGTGGTACCCGATGACAGAACAAGGAGCAATGGTCTCAAGTTGCAGTGGGGGAGGTTTAGGTTGGATATTAGGAATAACTTTTTCACTAGGAGGGTGGTGAAGCACTGAAATGGGTTACCTAGGGAGGTGGTGAATCTCCTTAATTAGAGGTTTTTAAGGTCAGGCTTGACAAAGCCCTGGCTGGGATGATTTAGTTGGGAATTGGTCCTGCTTTGAGCAGGGGGTTGGACTAGATGACCTCCTGAGGTCCCTTCCAACCCTGATATTCTATGATTCTATGACAAGATCTATTAGCTCTAACATCTTGAAGTAGTGCACTACGCAGGACTTTTTAAATCCTGCTCCAGCTATTATAGCAGCGGGTCCATGCAACTCTACACTAGTCCTGCCCAAGGCTCTATCTTTACACTGACAGGAAACAATCAGTACAATTTACTAGCTACAGAACAGTAGCTGTTTAACAGTTTCGGCAGCCGGTTATCTAGCTAAATAAACCATTTATTAACTCAGCTAACTTTTAAGGCAAAACATGGTTCAATAACTCTTTCCCCCTGAGTATCCAGAATGTTTATGGTAGTTTTAGTTAATAAATATATCTAAAATGCTGAGTTTGTACATTTCAATGGAATTTGAATTGCCATCAAATGGGGTAAAAACATATACATTAATAATCTAGAAAAGAAATGAAATATTCTCTACATACTAACATCATAAAAAAATGGAGAAACTAAGAATCTGAATAAATGCAAATTAAGCTCCCTAGTGACTCTGGGTTGGACCCTCGGCTCTGAGAGGGGAGGGAAGAAGTAGAGGAGCCCAGACTCTTAGGTTCCATGCCTGGCGGGGGGGGGGGGGGGGGGGGGGGGGGGGGGGGGGGGGGG
>NW_020664812.1:2130423-2130697 GCF_002925995.2 Terrapene triunguis | reverse complement strand
GAGCCCGGACTCCTGGGTTCCATGCCCGGATCGGGTTGGGGAGAGGGAAGGAGCCCGGACTCCTGGGTCCCATGCCCGGATCGGGCGGTGGAGGTTGGGGAGGGGGAAGGAGCCCGGACTCCTGGCTCCCATGACCGGATCGGGCGGTGGAGGTTGGGGAGGGGGAAGGAGCCCGGACTCCTGGGTCCCATGGCCGGATCGGGCGGTGGGGGTTGGGGAGGGGGAAGGAGCCCGGACTCCTGGGTCCCATGCCCGGATCGGGCGGTGGAGGTTG
>NW_020664812.1:2107032-2125423 GCF_002925995.2 Terrapene triunguis | reverse complement strand
GCCAGCCACCGGTGCTCCAGGCAGCGCGGTAAGGGGGCACAGAGCGGGGGGGTTGGATAGAGGGCCGGGGAGTTCAGGGTGGTGCTCAGGGGCGGGGGTGTGGAGGGTGGTCGGGGGGGGGGAACAGGGGGTTGAATGGGGGCAGGGGTCCCCGGGGGGCAGTCAGGAAGGTGTGGGGTGGTTGGATGGGGCGGCAGGGGACAGGGAGAAGGGGTGGTTGGATGGGGCAAGGGGAGTCCGGGGGCAGTCAGGGGAGCGGGGGGGGGGGGGATGGGGCAGGGGTGGGTGGATGGAACAGGAGTCCTGGGGGGGCAGGGGCGATAGGAGGTGGGGCCCAGGCCATGACCCACTCCCCTAACCGGCCCTCCATACAATTTATTAAACCCGATGCGGCCCTCAGGCCAAAAAGTTTGCCCGCCCCTGCTCTGGCAAGACTCAGGTAGCGTCGCTGACACCTGGGGCAGCTGCCCCCTGTCACGGACTCACAGGTCGTGCCCACTCTTGGCCCCGTGCGGTCCCTGAGGGGAACCCCCTTCAGTGTGACAGCACTTCTCGGGGGTCCACTCTCTCTCAGGGGTTAAGTCCCTCCACCTTCTGGAACCGCATCTCTCTGAACCTTAGCACATTTGTCTCTCGCTGTGGGCCCCCTCAGGGAGTCCACTCACTCTGGACCCCCGGGGCCTCCACTCCCAGAGGGAATAATACAACCCTGATCTCTAGACTGGAGTGACTGTCAGCCAACATAAAACAGGACGGTTTATTGAGCGTCTGAACACAGCATAGGAAACTCTCAGGGCCTCAGGCCTGGCCTACCTCAGCACAGAACATCTAAATCTCTCCTGCATCCAGGTGGGCTCTGCCTGCTCTCTCTCTCCAGCCCAGAGCCCCCCTGCTTCCCAGCTGGGCATCTATCACCTCCCCCAAGCCCAGCCTCTGTCCATTGTCTTCTATCCAGATAAACAGGGTCACCTGGGCCTCCTCTCCTCTCAGCAGTCCTCTGTCCCCCTCTGGCTGGAACCGGCTGGTCCGGTCACCTGGGTCCTCTCTTCGCAGCCCATTGTCCTCCCACTGGCCAGAACTGTCTTTGACTCCCAAGCTGGGCCTCCCGGTCACCAGTCGCTGGGGTATCCATTCTCCAGGCCATTGGCTGGGGTTCCAAGTTCCCTCACTGGTCCTCTGTAACAACAAACTCCCTCTCCCATCATCTCATTAAACCAGTAACACCCACAGAAACTGCGTCCCACCCACACTGCATGCAAACCATTGAAAAAAACAAGAAACCCCCCCACTTCATCACATCTCTCCTCCCTTCGAGTCTGAACTGAGCGGGGTCACTTAGCCAGTGATCTGGAGAAGTTCACGGCCCCCGCCCTGTGACAAAGCAGCGGCTATAACATTGGCACTCCCCCTCACATGGACCACATCCATGTCATAACCCTGGAGGAGCAGGCTCCATCTCCACAGCTTGGTATTAACCCCTTTAATTTGCTGCTGCCACGTCAGGGGCGAAAGGTCAGTGTACACAGTGAAGCGCTGCCCAAATAGATATGGCTGCAGCTTTTTAACGGCCCACACCATGGCCAGGCATTCCTTCTCTACGGCCACATAGTGCTTGTCATAACTATAAAGGGAAGGGTAACAGCCCTCCTTTGTACAATACTATAAAATCCCTCCTGGCCAGAGACTCCAAAATCCTTTTACCTGTAAAGGGTTAAGAAGCTCAGGTAACCTGGCTGACACCTGATCCAAAGGACCAATAAGGGGATAAGATACTTTCAAATCTTGGTGGGGGGAAGGTTTTTGTTTGTGCTCTTTGTTTTGGTGGTAGTTCGCTCTTGGGACTAAGAGGGACCAGACATCAATCCATGCTCTCCAAATCTTTCTGAACAAGTCTCTCATATTTCAAACTTGTAAGTAAACAGCCAGGCAAGGCGTGTTAGTTTTATCTTTGTTTTCTCAACTTGTAAATGTACCTTTTACTAGGGTGTTTACCTCTGTTTGCTGTAACTTTGAACCTAAGGCTAGAGGGGGTTCCTCTGGGCTCTTTAAGTTTGATTACCCTGTAAAGTTATTTTCCATCCTGATTTTACAGAGATGATTTTTACCTTTTTCTTTAATTAAAAGCCTTCTTTTTAAGAATCTGATTGATTTTTCCTTGTTTTTAGATCCAAGGGGGTTGGATCTTGATCCACCAGGAGTTGGTGGGAGAAAGGAGGGGGGATGGTTAATTTCTCCTTGTTTTAAGATCCAAGGGGTTTGGATCTGTATTCACCAGGGAATTGGTGAAGAGTCTCTCAAGGCTACCCAGAGAAGGGAATTAGCACATTGGGAGTGGTGGCAGCGGACCAGATCTAAGCTGGTAGTTAAGCTTAGAAGTTTTCATGCAGGCCCCCACATCTGTACCCTAAAGTTCAGAGTGGGGAAGGAGCCTTGACAGTGCTCCTCCTGGGGCAGCAGCTTCTTGCTCAAGTACACAATGGGGTGTCTGTCCTGCTTACTATCAGTTTGCATCAGCACCGCACCCAGCCCCGTGTCTGAGGCATTGGTGAACACCAGGAAGGGTTTGTTAAAATCCGGAATTACCAGCACCAGGCTTTGGATGAGTGCCCCCTTTAGCGCACAGAGAGCCCTCTGGCACTGCTCGGTCCAGACCACCTTGTCTAGCTTTGCCTTCCTACAAAGCTCCGCGAGGGGAGCTGCGAGGGAGCTAAAGTGGGCACAAACCTCCGGTAGTACCCCATCATCCCAATGAAAGCCTGGACCTGCTTCTTAGTCTGGGGAGCAGGCCAATCCTGGATTGCCTCCACTTTGGCCGGCTCCAGCTTCAGGTGGCCGCTCCCCACCTTGTAGCCCAGGTATGACACCTCTGCCATCCCCACCTTGCACTTTCCAGCTTTACAGTCCGGCATCCTGGAGGCGACCCGGCATCCTGGAGGCGACCCAGCACCCTCTTCATCTGGGACACATGTTCTTCCCAGGTCTGGCTAAAGACACAGATATCGTCAATATACGCCAGTGCAAAGTCCTCCACCCCCCCTTGTAACTGATCCACCAGGCGCTGGAAGGTGGCAGATGCCTCCTTGTGGCCGAAGGGCAGGACCAGGAACTCGAAGAGCCCTATTGGGGTGGTGAAGGCAGACTTCGCCGGCCCTTCTGGGTCCAAAGGCACCTGCCAGTAGCCTTTGGTAAGATCCATGGTAGTGAAGTACCAGGCGCCCCCCCCCCCCCCCAAACTTGTCTCGGATCTCATTGGTCCTAGGCATGGGGCAGGCATTGGACACGGTGATGGCATTGAGCTTCCAATAATCCACACAGAACCGGATCGACCTGTCCTTCTTGGGAACCAGCACCACGGGCGAGGCCCAAGGGCTGGAGGACAGCTGGATCACCCCTAAAGCCAGCATGTCTCCAACCTCTCTCTCCAGGTCCTGGGCTGTTTTCCCAGTGACCCTGAATGGGGCCTGTGACAGGTTGGGTCACAGAAATCCCCTTGGGACTGCCACCTGATGTACTGAGACTACCTCTGAGCCTGTTTTTCCTGGCAGCTTGGGACTTCAGTACCCTGTCTTGTTGAGCCAGACACACTAGCCTGCTACAAACACAGACCAGGTCTAAACCACGTCCCCCACAAGCTGCGGACTTAACTGAAAACAGCTTAAGAAGTGCTCCTGTCTCTAGCACCCGGACACCCAGTTCCCAATGAGGTCCAAACCCCAAATAAATCTGTTTTACTCTGTATAAAGCTTGTACAGGGTAAACTCATAAATTGTTCGCCCTCTATAACACCGATAGAGAGATATGCACAGCTGTTTGCTCCCCCAGGAATTAAGTACTTGGTCTGGGTTAATTAATAAGCAAAAAGTGATTTTATTAAATATAAAAAGTAGGATTTAAGTGGTTCCAAGTAATAACAGACAGAACAAAGTAAATTACCAAGCAAAATGAAACAAAAACACGCAAGTCTAAGCCTAATACAGTAGGAAACTAAATGCAGGTAAATCTCACCCTCAGAGATGTTCCAATAAGCTTCTTTGACAGACTAGACTCCTTCCTAGTCTGGGTCCAGCAATCACTCACACCCCCGTAGTTACTGTCCTTTGTTCCAGTTTCTTTCAGGCATCTCTTTGGGGTGGAGAGGCTATCTTTTGAGCCAGTTGAAGACAAAATGCAGGGGTTTCCAGGGCCTTATATAGTCTCTCTTGTGGGTGGAAACCCCTTTGTTCTCCTGTGTAAAATCCCCTCAACAAGATGGAGTTTGCAGTCACCTGGGCAAGTCACATGTCTATGAATGATTAAGCTTTTTGCAGGCCGACACCATTGTTTACATGTTAGTTTGAACGTTTCCAGGAAAGCTCAGATGTGGATTGGCATCTCCCAAAGTCCATTGTCAGTTATGTGTTTCTTGATTGGGCACTTACTGAGAATAGTCCTTTCTCAAGAAGCTGACCAAATCCTTCACTGAGGCTACTTAGAATCAAACAAGTACATAGCCAATATTCATAACTTTGAATACAAAAATGATACAGACAGCATAATCATAACCAGCAAACTACAACCTTCCCATAGACACCACACTTGGTTGCAACAATGATATATACGGTCACAGTTAAGAACATAAGAATGGCCATACTGGGTCAGACCAAAGGTCCATCCAGCCCAGTATCCTGTCTACCGACAGTGACCAATGCCAGGTGTCCCAGAGGGAGTGAACCTAACAGGTAATGATCAAGTGATTGCTCTCCTACCATCCATCTTCACCCTCTGACAGACAGAGGCTAGGGACACCATTCCTTACCCATCCTGGCTAGTAGCCATTAATGGACTTAACCTCCATGAATTTATCTAGTTCTCTTTTAAACCCTGTTATAGTCCTAGCCTTCACAACCTCCTCAGGCAAGGAGTTCCACAGGTTGACTGTGCGCTGTGTGAAGAACTTCCTTTTATTTGTTTTAAACCTGCTGCCCATTAATTTAATTTGGTGGCCCCTAATTCTTATACTATGGGAACACGTAAATAACTTTTCCTTATTCACTTTCTCCACACCACTCATGATTTTATATACCTCTGTCATATCCCCCCCTTAGTCTCCTCTTTTCCAAGCTGAAAAGTCCTAGCCTCTTTAATCTCTCCTCATATGGGACCTGTTCCAAACCCCTAATCATTTTAGTTGCCCTTCTCTGAACCTTTTCTAATACCAGTATTTCTTTTTTGAGATGAGGAGACCACATCTGTACGCAGTATTCAAGATGTGGGAGTACCATGGATTTATATAAGGGCAATAAGATATTCTCCGTCTTATTCTCTAACCCTTTTTGAATGATTCCTAACATCCTGTTTGCTTTTTTGATTGCCGCTGCACACTGCGTGGACGTCGTCAGAGAACTATCCACGATGACTCCAAGATCTCTTTCCTAAATTAGCTCCCATCATATTGTATGTATAGTTGGGGTTATTTTTTCCAATGTGCATTACTTTACATTTATCCACATTAAATTTCATTTGCCATTTTGTTGCCCAATCACTTAGTTTTGTGAGATCTTTTTGAAGTTCTTTGAAGTTTGTCAATAACATCACAGGGAACACCAGATGGGAGGGCTGGCTCCCGTCTCCACCTACTGAACAGCCAAGTTAGTGAACCCAGGCCGGTTAGAGAACAGCTGCTAGTATGAATGTAGCACCTTTCTGATCTCTGCCTGCTGGGCAGGGGTTAGCTGGTCTGAGAGGGGAATTGATTCCAGCGAGGGGTCAGCCCCCACCTCAGGGAGGAGTCCCACCAGGGGATCCTCTCCCTTCTCCTCCCACTGCCCACACACAGCCAGCACCAACTTCTCCCTTCCCAGTATGGCTTCATCATGTTGACATGGTACACCCAGTGGCTGTGTGCCCGGTTGGACAGTTCCACTACATAGTTCACCTTGTTTGCCTGTCTGATGACCTTGAAGGGGCGTCCCAAGCAGCTTGCAGCTTGTTCTTCCTCACGGGGATGAGAAGCATCACCTGGTCCCCAGTAGCATAGGAGCAGGCACGTGCTGAGCAGTCGTACCAGACCTTCTGCTTCCTCTGTGCCCTGGCTAGGTTTCCCCTGGCCAAGCCCATGAGCTCCGAACGATAGTTCAGAATCCACCACTGATTCCCCATTTGTTTCTCATCAAGTCCAGGGGTCCGCTCCTTCTCCTTCCATACACCAACTCAAGAGGGTGGACTCCTGTGCATTTCCAGGGCAGTAAATGTTCTGCAGCAGCTCTCGCTGGATGCGCTGAAGCCCCTGATGTTTAGAAGATGGGACACCCCCCCGGTGGTACTTCTGAGGGACCACCTGACACCCTCTGATCCCCCAAGTTCAGTTTTCCCTCAGGGAGCCCATTTCTGGTACCGGGTCCCTTCTCTCACCTGGATCCTTTCCCAGAATATTGCAACACTAGGCCCCCGCTTCTTCCAGGAGGGACCCTTCTGCGGCTAGGTCTAGAATTCAGCTGCTGGGTTCGGGGCCCAGCCCTCATTGCTGTGCCTTAGTTTTTCCACCTCAGGACAAGGCCTTGGTCTCAGCCCTGTTAAGCCCTGTCCCTGGCAACTCACTTCCCCCCATTGGAGGTTCCACGCCCCCCTGCTGGGTGGATTTCCAGTGCCAGGCCAAGTGGCCCTCCCTGACCTCAGCCACAGGCAAGGACCAGGGCACCATCTGGCCAGTTCTTCATCCGTCCCCCATCAGCACCTCTGCAGGTAGCTGACCCTGCAACCCAACCTCTTTGGGGCCCCCATTCAGATGTGTTCTCGTTACAGAACCTTAACTGGGGTCCGATCATCCCCAGCACCTGTGTCCCAGTGAGGGTAGGGAGCGAGCCCACTGCTTTGGTTGCGGCATCAGAGTCAGTGTGAGCCACCTCTCCCCTGTGCAGGGCTGTTGTCCCATTCAGCTCCAGGGGCTGGCTACAGACAGGCTGGAAACCAGAGCTTCCCAGTTCCTCCCTTGTGCTACTAACCGGGGGGGGGGGGGGGGGGAAAGTCCCCCCTCCCTGCCGGCCGGGCCATTTATGGGCCATTCACATGCTCGCTGGCTCCTGCCCTCTCCACCTTCCGATCTCTGGGTTCAGCTCTTTGGCCGTTACTGGCACAGGGTCTGGATCCTGTCTTAAAGAGACACAGTCACTTCCCAAGAATACATTGAAGCTGATGTGCTGAAGGACCCCAGCTAAGAGCCCTGCACCCCGGTCCTTCCTATGTCTGCACAGGAACCCCGGGTGAATGGCTGCCTCTGGGAGCCTTCCCCCAAGTTACACAGCCCCTCAGCAGCTGGTGAGGTTGCATCACACCCACAAGAGTCTCGTCCCAGAATCGCTTCACTCCGTGAATGTCTCCCCACTGACCTCCACCTGCCGCTCCCACTGGGGATCAGAGGGGCCTGAGCCCAGGAGTCAGAAGCAGACATATCTGTTGGGCTTGGAGTGGAAGCCCGTCTGCTTCCCCCCCGTACCAGATTTACCATGGTGCCACTGGCACCAGGCCCACGGTCCAAAGGGGCCCTGGCCTGCTCTGTTCCGCCCCCCCACCCCGTGGGGGCAGAAGCTTAGTGCTGCTGGCTCCTGCTGCAGCAGGGCAGGCTCTGCCGGCAGCCAAGCTCCTCCCCAGCCTCTATCCCCAGCGTGCTATGTTCCCTCCCCCCTCCCTGCTGCCGATCAGCTGGATCAGCTGCTTGCCGGGAGGAGGAGGAGCGGAGCCGCAGCACGCTCGCTGCTCCGGGGAGAGGAGGAGAAGAGGCAGGGGCGGGGCCTTGGGGAAGGGGCTGGAATCGGGGCATACCCCCTCCAGCCCCCTGCCGTGAGCACCCCCATGACCCCAGTCCACACCCACAGCCCTCTGCCCACCCTGACCCCTGCACCCCCCCACACACACACACCCAGCTCCCTGCCCTGACCCCTGCACTCCCCTCACACCTCCCCAGCCCCCTGCCCTGACTCCTGCACCCCCCCACACACCCAGCCCCCTGCACCCCCTCACACACACCCAGCCCCCTGCCCTGACTCCTGCACCCCCACACATACCCAGCCCCCCCCACGCCCCATGCCCTGACTCCTGAACCCCCCCACATCCTCACCCCCATCCTGAGCACCAAACGTGAGCTCCTGCACCCCCTGCATTCCCATCTGAACCCCTCGCACCAAACAGGAGCTGCCCCAGGTAAGCGCTCCACACGCAACCTCCTGCCCCAACCCTGAGCCCCCTCCCTCACCCTAGCTCCTGGCCAGACCCCGCACCCCAACGTTTTTTTACAATATTTGGAAAGATCATTAAGTGGTCTGTCGAGACCCTCCGTGATTTTCAAGTGGTCTGTGGAAAAATAAGTTAGACTACAAGAACAATCAAGGTACCTCACTTTATTTTCATTTTACTTGCTATTACTTATAGGAGGAGGATGAAGAAAAGAAGAATGAAAAAATGGGGGCGAGGGGAGATAAGAGAGAATGTTCTTTTTCTTGCCTGGGTCCCAAGGAGGGGCCCCAAAGATGAAGCTGAGCACAGGGCCAGGGGGGCCCCACTAACTCTAAATCCACCACTGGCTGTCAGGTCACCTGGGCTGGGGATACTGTGTCAGCTGATCCCCACAGTCTCCAACCTACCTGGGCAGTACAGCAGACATGGCTCTGCCGATTAGCTCCTCTCCACTCCCACCCACCCATTAGCCCACCCACCACTTGCTTCCCACCGCTTAAGGCTTAGCCCTCTCACTTTTAAAAATGATTGCTTGCCCCTCCTCCCCCCCCTCAGGCTTTTCTGGCAGCCCTGTTGCCAGGTATCCAATTTTAGGCTGGAAACTCCAGTAGAAAATGGGACCTGGGTGTCCGGTTAGCAGTACTGACCGGAAACTAAAAGTCCGGTTATAGGAGTAACCACATTAGCCTCCGCTCCTCCCACTCCCAACACCCACCCCAGAGGGCTGGAAGAGAACCTGTCCTGCTGCTGCTGGATGTCACAGAGTGTGGGGGAGTCAGGGTCCTGGACCCCCCACTTCCTGCGATTCCCTGTGACTCTCAGCCAGCCAGTAAAACAGAAGGCTTATTAGACGACAGGAACACAGTCAAAGCAGAGCTTGTAGGTATGGAAAACAGGACCCCACAGTCAGGTCCGTCTTGTGGGGAAGGGAGCCCAGACACCAGTGCTGGGCCTCCCTCCATTTCCTCAGCCAGCTCCAAACTGTAACCCCCTCCAGCCCCTCCTCTGTCCTTTGTCTCTTTCCTCGGGCCCGGAGGCCACCTGATCTCTTTGTTCTCCAACACCTTCAGTTGGCACCTTGCAGGGGAGGGGCCCAGGCCATCAATTGCCAGGAGACAGTGTGTCAGCCATTCTCTGTGCAGACAGCATCACACCTGCCCTCTAGGGCTCTGCAACAATCACACAGCCTTATCCCACCACCTAGATACTTAAGAAGTGCATAGGGGAAACTGAGGCACACACACAGTATTCAGAGAAAACATTAAGAACATTCCCACTTTCTCACACTGGAGGAGGGGCAGCTCAGTGCAGCGAGAGACGAAGAGAATGGGCTAGAACCAGGGAGAAGGTAGGTACCCGCTCTATGTGGGCAGGGGTGGGGGGGATGCTGTTTACCCCCTCCCCAGCCCTGCTGTGCTTGCAGTTTACCCCTGGCCCCTCCCTTGCTCCAGGGACCAACCCTAGCTCCCGCCCCACTGTGCTTTTGCCCCCGGCCCCTTTTACAATAATTCCCTGGGGGCCCCACAAATATGTTTGGAGCCAGGCCCACAAAAAGTTAATCCGGCCCTGTTCCCCCCTCCCCTGGCCAGCTCTACCCCAGGAGCTGGCTGGGTGACGGGTTCCCAGCTCACTCTCTCAGCCTGTGTTACAGGCTATCTCCCCTTTGCCTGTTAACCCTTCAAGGGTTCTCTTCGGCAAAAATTTCCTGTGTCTTTGGGCATGACACCACCTTGGGTCCTTTTTAGCCCCAGTAATTACATTTCAGGTCCCTCAAGTCCCATGAGGGGGGTTGGCCCGCCCCAGCCATCATGGGCACCCCTGAGTTGGGCTTCCTTTGAGAGGTCTCTGGGTGACTCCCCTTCTGAGTCCCCGATGTGGGTCTCCCTCCTCCCCCCGATCTGCTATCCACAACTCATCTGCCAGTGCCCCTGCACAGCACAGATCCTTAGACTTCCAGTCCACTAACTACATCTTAAGGTCTGGAGGGCAGATGTCATACAGCTGCTCCAACCCCACCAGGTTATACATGTCCTAGATGATAGTGGCCCCTGTGCCCTTTCCCCATGTGCAGAGATGTTCCACCAGCAGGTTGGCGACCTCCTTGTAGGTGATGCCTGAGGTCTTGCATACACCCCACCAGGGGTGGCGAGTTGTATGGGCCTGTGGTGCCCAGGCTACAGCAATATTCAGGGCCCGGGGGCCCAGCTCCACCAATGTTGGGAGCTGGGTCTCTCCCCCGGCCCCACCTTCCGCCCCGTGCGCCTCCCCCGAGTGTCCCCCGGCCCCAACTTGCTGCCCCCGCGTGCCCGGAGCAGAGCGTCCCTGTCTCTCCCCTGCAGCTCCATGCTGTCTCCCTGCATCAACTGCCGTCCTAGTGCTCCCCATCTACTACTGCCAGGGCAGACTGACCCTGAGCCTGCTGTTCTGCCTCAGACCCTTTCAATTTCTGATGGGACCCTCCACCAGCACAGGGGGCCCCCCTGCCTGCAGTCACCGCTCCTGTCCCATGCTGGGCAAGGGGCAGCCCCACCCCCCACCCCCAGTGAGGCTACAGTGAGAGCAGCAGTAAGGGAGGAGGTGCACATGTGATGGCATCTCTAGGGTGACCAGATGAGAGATGTGAAATATTGGGACGCGGGGGGTGCCGGTGGAGAAAAAAAAAACCCAAGGGCCGGCAGCAGAGGAAAAAACAAAAGCAAAAGCAAAAAACAAACAAACAAACAAAACCCAAGAGCCACCGGAGCATAGGAAAAATTGGTGGGGGCTGAGCACCCATCGGCAGCTCCATGCACCGCCCCACCCCAGCTCGCCTTTGCTCCGCCTCCACCTCCCCTGAGCTGGGGGCCACGTCCTGCTTCTCCCCCCCTCCCTCCAGCGCTTGCGCCGCCATACAGCTGATTAGCGCAAGCCTGGGAGGGAGGGGTGAGGAGGAGGAATGCGGCGTGCTTGGGGAAGAGGCAGGTCCAGGGCAGGGATTTGGGGAGGGATCCAATGGGGCAGTGAGGGGGTGGGGCTGGGGGCGGGGCAAGGGCGGGAATTTGGGGAGGGATCCAATGGGGGAGGAAGGGGGTGGAGTCGGGGCGGAGTTGGGGCAGGGCGGGAATGAGCCCCCTCCGCCTGTGCACTGGAGGGCAAAATATCAGGACAATTCCCGTCCTGACCGAACATTGGTCGGGACGTGGGACAAACAAGTAAATATCGGTGTGATGTTGTGCAGTCTATATGATTTTATAAAAACATGATAGTAAGTGAATATAATGTAACTGGAATCGTTTTATAAAAACATGATAAGTGAATATAATGTAACTGGAATATACTTCATGCAAAAGGTCTCTTGTAAGGTATCATTACAAAGCTTATAATCTACTGAGTGTGATCATCCTATTTGTATAAATGTACCACTCTTGTATCTAAAACTAGAAATATGAAATATAACTCTGAGGGCCTATTGTAATTATGTAAAGTGTGGGCCATTAATGGTGGTTTGGAATCTTGATGACTCCCATTAACCAGGACCATTGTCTGCAGATGGCTGTGTTTTACCTGAGTCTTCCTGTATATGTGTGTGCTGGCAAGTGGGCAATGAAGTCTTGCAGTGACATGTGATCATGTCACCTGAACTGGAATCCATCTTTAACCTGGTGCTTTTCCAGTGGGGGGTGTGGAAACCCAGAGGAACAAAGGGTTCCCGCCTTATGCAAAAGATATATAAAGGAGTGAAAGAGAACAAAGAGGGGAGAAAAAGCCATCATGAAGAATCCCCTAGCTACCACCTAAGCTGGAACAAGAGCTGTACCAGGGGAAAGAATTGTGCCCAGGCCTGGAAGGTGTCCAGTCTGAGGAAAAAACTTACTGAAGCATTTCTAATGGTGAGATTATCTGTATTTAGTTTGATTAGACATAGATTTGCGCATTTTATTTTATTTCGCTTGGTGACTTACTTTGTTCTGTCTGTTACTACGTGGAATTACTTAAATCCTACTTTCTGTATTTAATAAAATCACTTTTTACTTATTAACTCAGAGTATATATTAATACCTGGGGAAGCAAACAACTGTGCATATCTCTCTATCAGTGTTATAGAGGGCGAACAATTTATGAGTTTGCCCTGCATAAGCTTTATACAGGGTAAAACGGATTTATTTGGGTTTAGACCCCATTGGGAGTTGGGCATCTGAGTGCTAAAGACAAGCACACTTCTGTGAGCTGTTTTCAGGTAAACCTACAGCTTTGGGGCAAGTAATTCAGACCCTGGATCTGTGTTGGAGCAGACGGGAGTGTCTGGCTCAGCAAGACAGGGTGCTGGAGCCCAGAACTGGCAGGGAAAACAGGGATAGAAGTAGTCTTGGCACATCAGGTGGCAGTTCCCAAGGGGGTTTCTGTGATCCAACCCATCACAATCGGGACAGTCCCGATAAAATTGGGACATCTGGTCACTCTAGGCATCTCCCCCCCCCCGGCACCCACCAGAGGGGAGTCGAGGGGGCTTCCTGTACCTGAGAGGGGCCCTAGGAGCACGTGACAGTGGTGCGAGGTGAGTGTGGTGCAGGGAGGAAGTGGGGGGGTCCTCCCCCAGAGATCGCTGCTGCCTGCAGGGAGAGGACTGGGGGGATCCTCCTCTCTGGCCCTTGCCCTGGGGCAGCCTGTCTGCACCCCAAACTCCTCATCCCTGGCCCTGCCCCACCCCAGAGCCCTCACCCCCACACCCCAACCCTCTGTCCTAGCCCTGAGCCCACTCCCACACCCCCTCATTCCCAGCCCTCACCCCTGCACCCCAGCCCTCTGCCTGAGCCTCTCCCACACCCCAAACCCCTCATTACCATCCCCACCCTGGAGCCCTCACATTTTTACATTATTTAAAAAAATATACAGTAACTCCTCGCTTAATGCTGTAGTTATGTTCCTGAAAAATGCTACTTTAAGTGAAATGATGTTAAGCGAATCCACTTTCCCCATAAGAATTAATTAAATAGGGGGGTTAGGTTCCAGGGAATTTTTTTTTGCCAGACAAAAGACTATATTTTATATATATACACAGTGTAAGTTTTAAACAAACAATTTAATACTGTACACAGCAATGATGATTGTGAAGCTTGGTGGACGTGGTGGAGTCAGAAGGTGGGATTTTTCCAAGGGAGCCTTACTGCTAAATGATGAACTAGCGCTGGGCTGAGCCCTCAAGGGTTAACACATTGTTGTTAATGTAGCCCAGGGGTCGGCAACCTTTCAGAAGTGGTGTGCTGAGTCTTCATTTATTCACTGTAATTTAAGGTTTCGCGTGCCAGTAATACATTTTAACGTTTTTAGAAGGTTTCTTTCTATAAGTCTATAATATATAACTAAACTATTGTTGTATGTAAAGTAAATAAGGTTTTTAAAATGTTTAAGAAGCTTAATTTAAAATTAAATTAAAATGCAGACCCCCCGGACCGGTGGGCAGGACCTAGGCAGTGAGTACCACTGAAAATGAGCTCGCATGCCGCCTTCAGCACACGTGCCATAGGTTGCCTACCCTGATGTAGCCTCACACTCTACAAGGCAGCATGAATGGGGGCGGGATGGAAGACAGCATGGCAGAGAGAGACAGAGACACATACCCTGTGTGTGAGAGACTTTGAGACAGCAGCTGCTGCCAGCAAGCTCTCTCCATTCTGAGCCGTCGTGTCCCCCCTGCTCTGTGGAGATGGGGGGGCAGGAGGAGGGGAGGGGGACACCCTGAGAACAGCACCCCCCTTCCCCCTCCCCCCACACAGCAAGCAGGAGGTTCTGGGGAGCAGCTCCAAGGCAGAGGGCAGGAGCAGCACACGGCAGTGTAGGGAGGGACAGCTGAACTGCCCAGCAATTGATAGCCTGCTGGGAGGCAGCCGCACAGGGAACTTAGGGGAGCTGATAGGGGGGCTGTCGGCCCACCCTGGTTCCAAGCCCCCACCACTAGCGCTCCAATGGGCTGCTCTTTCTGCAAGCAGTGGAGAAATCAGGTGGCTGCCAAACAACACTATAAGGATACATTGCGCAACTTTACATGAACATGTTCTCTAATTCAGAGGTTCTTGAACTGTGGTCCATGGACCACCAGTGGTCCGGGAGCTCCATTCAGGTGGTCCTTGGATAGTTCCCTCTAAGGTGCACTCCTGGGCGGCCGCACATGAGAGAATGAAGGGCCACCCACCTAATTAGTGGAGCCGCGCAGGCGCTAATTAGGTGCCTGGACCCTGGAGAAGATGCACATGTAAGGTGAGGTGGTGGCCTTGGGGGGAATAGGGGGTAGGTGGGAGGGGGCAGTGGTGTGAGAAGAGGGGATGGGGGGAATTTGGAACGTGCAGGGCTATGGCGGCCAGAGAAAGAGGCTCCAGGGCTGCAGCTGCTGGGGAGAGACTCCCTTCCTTCCCAGCTTCAGCTCTGTGGCTGCTGTGGCAGGGGAGAGACCCCCCTCTTTTCCAGCCTGAGCTCAGGGGCTGCTGCAGTAGGGGAGAGAGGGAGAGGCCCCCCCTTCCTCCCAGTCCCAGCTTGGGGAACTGCTGTGGCAGGGGAGAGAGGGCACATCCATCGCATTAGAAAGGTTAAGACTACTGATATTAAAATATGAGTTGTGTGCTTTTATGTGTAGAACAAAAAAAGTTAATCATTATTAAGGGTTTTTTTTATATAGCGCTTTTATCCAAAGCGCTTTACAATAGTTAGCTAACGGTACAAACAACATTTGGAAAGATCATTAAGTGGTGCGCCAAGACCCTCAGCAATTTTCAAGTGGTCCACGGAAAAAAGAGTTTGAGAACCACTGCTCTAATTGATCAGCAACATAACAAAACAACGTTAACCGGGACGACTTTAAGTCAGGAGTTACTGTATATTGGCTTACAAGGCAGATGTGTGTGTGTGTATGTTTGAACAGATCATAGTCCCCCATCTCAATACCATCCATTTGGCTGAATGCCTCTGTGGCCTTGGGACCCAGCAGGGGGGGTTAGACCGTGCAGGCTGTCTGCAGGGCCAATCTGGTTCAGATCACAAGCCTTCTCAAAGGCTGTGAGGTAAGCATCAATATCTCCCCCCACCCCTTCTTAGACTGGGGCAGCAGTTTGGTGTCTAGATTCCCTGCAGAACTGGCGTCTCAGGGCCCTTCCCCACTTACCCCCCACAGGCCCTCTTGGCCCACCTCTCCTCCAATCCAGCTCATGTTTTCACTGCTCTGAGTGGTCAGCTAGCCTCCGCTCCTCCAGCTCCTTCACTCTCAGCTCCAGTTTCCAACTCTTCACATCCACCGGGGGGGAACCCAGGTGGGAAGCCCCACTCCTGGCTGGGGAACTGGGTCCAATGGACCCCCTGCCACTACCCCAACTGCCCCCTGCTACTCCCCAGGCTCTCCAGGCATCCAGGAAGCCCTGCTGGGATCTGGAACTTGGTCCTCGGACTGGTCACACTCTACCAGCCAGGCAATCAGCTGCTCCTGGGTAAACCTCCCAATGCTCAGCCCTCTCTCTCTGCACAGACATGCCAGGTCCCTCTTACGGAGCTGGTTACAGGCCATTTCCGCGCTGGTTCCTTCAATTCCCTCGTTTTATCGCTGGCAGCCACTCACTGCAAAGCACCTGTGCTTGCAGTTGTCGGAGAATAACACAGTTCTCACTCTGTTTGGGTACAGCAAAGTCAGATACTTTATTCTCTTTAACAGCTGTGTAAAGGAAGAGAGCGCACTAGGACACAGGGTCTCCCCCTCCTAGGCAGGTCTCTTCACAGGTAAACAATTACAGCAAGCATTTATACCTTTTGTTACAGACAATAATAAGCAACAGCTGCATTTTGTTTATACATTGGTCATTTTGATATCTTGTTTTTCTCACTTATGTAGACTCTTAGTCTACATTCCATATTGTCTGCACATTATCTAACATTATCTACACAAGGTCGCAACAACTTCTCACACAGTTCTTTCCCACTCGGCTCACACATCCTCACTTCTACAAATCTCGCGTTATTAGGGTTACAGTTAGCCTGACTCTTGCTAACAAACTGTCATGCATTGCAATCCCCTTCCTGTCAGTTCTTTCTCTGCTTCCACACAGTCAACTGTCTACAGGGTGCATCCGCTAACTATCCTCTGCTACCACGTTGTCAGGGACTCACAGGTCGTGCCCACTCTTGGCCTGTACTGTCCCTGGGGGGAACCCCCTTCAGTGCAACAGCCCTTCTCGGGGGTCCACCCTCTCTCGGGGGTTAAGCCCTCCGCCTCCTGGATCCGCACCTCTCCAAGCCTTAGCACGCCTGTCTCTCGCCGTGGGCCCCCTCAGGGAGTCCACTCACTCTGGACCCCCTGGGCCTCCACTCTCAGAGGGAATAATGCCACCCTGTTCTCTAGACCGGAGCGACTCTCAGCCAGCGTAAAACAGGAGGGTTTATTGAGTGTCTGAACACAGCACAGGAAACTCTCAGGGCCTCAGGCCTGGCCTCCCTCGCACAGTACATCTAAGTCTCTCCTGCATCCAAATCGGCTCTGCCTGCTCTCTCCAGTCCCAAGCCCCTGTGCTTTCCACCTGGGCATCTGATATCACCTCCTCCAAGCCCCACCTCTGTCCATTGACTTCTATCTAGGTAAACAGGGTCGCCTGAGCCCCCCTCCTCTCTGCCATCCTTTTGTTCCCCTCTGGCTGGAACCAGCTAGTCCGGTCACCGGGTTCCTCTCTTCGCAGCCCATTGTCCTCCCACTGGCCAGAACTGGCTGTGACTCCTGAGCTGGGCCTCTCGGTCACCAGGTCACAGGTCGCTGGGGTATCCATTCTCCAGGCCATTGGCTGGGGTCCCAAGTTCCGTCACTGGTCCTCTGTAACAACAAACTCTCTCCCATCACCTCGTTAAACCAGTAACACACAGGGAAACTGCGTCCCACCCCGTCTGCATGCAAACCCTTGAATAAACCAAGAAAAAAACCCAAGAAAATCCCTCACTTTGTCACATCTTTCCCCCCTTCGAGTCTGAACTGAGTGGGGTCACTTAGCCACATCCAGCCCGTGGGACCGTCCTGCCCGGCCCCCGAGCTCCTGGCCCGGGAGGCTTGCCCCCGGCCCCTCCCCTGCTGTCCGCCCTCCCCCGCAGCCTCAGCTCGCTCGCTCCGCTGCTGGCGCAATGCTCTGGGCGGCGGGGCTGTGATCTCCTGGAGCAGCGCAGCTGCAGAGCCTGGCCTGACCTGGTGCTCTGAGCTGCGTGGTGGCGGCGGCTAGGTGGCCCGGCTCCAGCGCAGCTGCAGCGCCACCAGACACTGGTGCTCCAGACAGCGCTGTAAGGGGGCCCGGAGTAGCGGGGGTTGGATAGAGGGCAGGGGAGTTTGGGGTGGTGGTCGGGGGCAGGGGTGTGGATAGGAGTCGGGGGGAACAGGGGGTTGAATGGGGCAGGGGTCCCGGGGCGGCAGTCAGGAAGGAGGGGGGGGTTGGATGGGGCGGCAGGGGGCAGGGGTGGTTGGATGGGGCAGGGGTCCCAGGGGGGCTCATCAGGAATGAGAGGAGGGGCTGGATGGGGCGGCGATGATCCGGGGGCGGTCAGGGAACAGGGGGGTTGGATGGGGCAGGGGTCCTGGGGGTGAGGGCAGGAGTCCCAGGGAGGCAGATAGGAGGTGGGGGCTGGGCCACGACCCCCTCCCCTAACCGGCCCTCCATACAATTTATGAAACCCTATGTGGCCCTCAGGCCAAAAAGTTTGCCCGCCCCTGCTCTGGGGAGATTCGTACTACGGTGACTAGAGATGGTCCCTCATAAGGGACAATATTACAAACATAGGAATTTATAGATGTGCCCTGGAGTTGGGGGTTGGGAACACAGCATAAAAGCAGCAGACACCAGCTAGAGCAGGGGCGGGCAAAATTTTTGGCCTGAGGGCTGCATTGGGTTTCGTAAATTGTATGGCGGGCCGGTTAGGGGAGGGAGTTGTGGCCCGGCCCCCACCTCCTATCTGCCCCTCTCGGGACTCGTGCCCCATCCAATCCCGCCCTGTTCCCTGGCAGCCCCCCGGGGACTCCTGCCCCATCCACACACACCCGCTCCCTGTCCCCTGACTGCCCCCTAGGGTGAGCAGACGTCCCGATAAAATCGGATTGTCTCGATATTTAGTTTATCCTGCGTCCCGACCGATGTATGGTCGGGACGCCATTTCTTCCGGTATTTTGCACTCCAGCTTTTTTTTTTTTTTTTTTTTT
>NW_020664812.1:2048527-2072032 GCF_002925995.2 Terrapene triunguis | reverse complement strand
CAGGGCTGGGACAGCAGGAGGGTACAGGTTGGGGGGGGGGGGGGGGGAGCCAAAATTTTTTTGCTTGGGGCGGCAAAAAACCTAGAGCCAGCCCTGAGCAGGGGACGGAGCGGGGGTGAGCCTCCTGGGCTAGGATCTCGGGGGCCGGGCAGGATGGTCCTGCGGGCCGTAGTTTGCCCACCTCTTGTCTACATGATCTCAGCCCTCATTTCTGACCCTACTCTGCTTTCTCCCCTGCAACTCCTCTGGGTGGCCCCTTCTTGCAGGGCTAGGGTCTCAGAGGGGTTCCTCCTACCCACCTCCCTGTGCTCAGACAGTGACTGCAGCCTCCTTCTGCTGCCAGCTTCCTGGCTTTATACACCCTCAGCCTGCCCCTGCCCAGCTGGGCTTGATCAGTCCTGGGCTCTCCCCAGCTGTGGCCCTTCTGAGTCACCTCGACCTCTGCAGGGCTGGGCTGGGGTGAACATCCCATCTCATCGGGCCATGAAATGTGACCCAGGAGCTGACAAAATATTCTGAGGAAAACCTACTTGGCTGAAAATAGTGATGGAAAGGGCTTTGGCCACAGTCTCAAGCCTTTGTGTTAGAGCAGAGGTGGTCAAACTACGGCCCGCAGGCCACATCCAGCCCGCAGGACCGTTCTGCCCGGCCCCTGAGCTCCTGGGCCGGGAGGCTAGCCCCCGGCCCCTCCCCTGCTGTCTCCCCTCCCCCGCAGCCTCAGCTCACTCGCTCCACCGCCAGCGCAATGCTCTGGGCGGCAGGGCTGTGAGCTCCTGGAGCAGCACAGCTGCAGAGCCCGGCCTGACCCGGTGCTCTGAGCTGTGTGGTGGCGGCAGCAGCGTGGCCCGGCTCCAGCCACCGGTGCTCCATGCAGCACGGTAAGGAGGAAGGGAGCTGGGGGGGGGGGGTTGGATAGAGGGCAGGGGAGTTCGGGGTGGGGGGCGGGGGTGTGGATAGGGGTTGGGGCGGTCGGGGGGGGTGAAAGGGGGTTGAATGGGGGCAGGGGTCCCCGGGGGGCAGCCAGTAAGGAGGGGGGGTTGGATGACAGGGGTTCCGGAGGCAGTCAGGAGATAGGGAGAAGGGGTGGTTGGATGGGGCAGGGGTCCCGGGGGGGTCGTCTGGAATGAGAGGAGGGGTTGGATGGGGTGGCGGGGGTCAGGGGGCGGTCAGGGGACAGGGAGCGTGTGTGTGTGGATGGGGCAGGGGTCCCGGCGGGGGCCATCAGGGAACGGGGTGGGGGGTTGGATGGGGCAGGAGTCCCGGGGGGGGGCAGATAGGAGGTGGGGTCCAGGTCATGACCCCCTCCCCTAATCGTCCCTCCATATAATTTATGAAACCCGATGCGGCCCTCAGGCCAAAAAGTTTGCCCGCCCCTGTGTTAGAGCAACAGGTGCTGGAGAGTGTGCACTATAACCCACTACCACCCAACTAGAGTTATTCCCCTCTGGATTGACCAAAGCAAAGGGCCCATGCTCCCCATTGCCACCCGAAATCCTGCTTCCTTGATGGCAGGTAAGGGCTGTAGGGAAGCGTTGGGAGATGCCGCACATGCCTGAGGAAAGTCACAAGGCTTACGCTCATCTCCCACCTCTTTTTGAACAGCCGGCCAGTACAAATCCCTTTTCAGCCTTCCGTAACTTCTCTGTGTCCGCAGGTGCCCTGCCAAAGGACAGCCAGGGGCTAATATTAGCTCTTGACCAGGCATAACAGGCACCACCAGCTGCTTGTGAGGCTTCCCAAGTGTCCTGTTTTTCCCTGCGGGAGCCTCCCTGGACAATCTTCCCTCCTCCTCAACAAACCTTGCCCCGTTTCCCTAGCCGGGGAACCCTGGAGATGACGCCCCTTGTGCTTTGTAGGGCTGGGTCTGCTCTGCTGCAAATTCCTCTAATTCACCCTGTCGGCTGCCAGCTCTGAGCTGCCTCCTGCACTGGGAGCGGCTCCTCCATCTTTAGCCCTGGAGAGACTTTCCCTCAGCTCAGCCAGTCCTTTGTCGTTTCTCTGCCTCCACAATTCCCTCCAGGCATCATAGAGCAATGTTCCTTATGGCTGTGGGTTGCTATGTTACCAGCCTTAGCCATAGCTAATAGGTGGTTACCTGTGAGCACTCCGTCTGGAATGCAGCCCGAGGCACCAATTTCCAAAAGGCCTTCTAGCCCTTCCCCTGCAGGTGCATGTTAGCCAAAGGCAGAGTGGTTTTAAATTTCTCCCGGGCCAGGAGTTCCACATTTCCCCGGGTACCATGTCCGTCTACCTGACCATGCCCTCTCTGAGTAGAGAGACCTGGGCACCAGCATCCCTCCACCCGTCCCCAGGCGTTCGATGTCACTCACTTTGGCAACCTTAAGAAAGTTGGTAGGAACCTCCAATGGGTCACGTACACGATCCATCAGGAACCTCTCCCACACGTCTGTGGATCCTGGGTTTACAATAGCTGCGTTAACCTGGGCTGGACGGTGTGGGGGTTAGGATTCCCTTTGCTCATGGCAGTTGTCCCTCCGGTGTTCAGTGGAGTGACATATGAAACACCTTCTTGAACTGTCCTATGTCTCAGAAGAGAGTCTGCAAATGTGCTTTGTTCTGGGGAAGTGAGTGCCTGGGTTCCAAACCACCCTCCCCTTTGCCAGGGGTAAAATAGGGTCCCCTCTTTACCCCGGGCTTCTGCCCTTCTCTTTTTCAGTGGACTCTCTGGCTTGTACACAGGAAATAGCCAGATCTGCTGCTTCCTGTGCAGAACCTAGGGATTTATCCCAAACAGCTTCTCTGATCTCCTCAGAGCACGTGTGCAGGAAATGTTCCTGAGCAAAGAGATCAAATAACTGGTGGTAATTCTCTGCTCCTTTCCCCTTTGCCCATTTTGTCATCAAGTCACACATCTTGTATACGTAGTCTCTGTGACTCACTTTATCCCACATTCTGAGGTTTCTGAACATTAACCTCTATACCTCAGGGATCATTTGAAACCTTTGCAATACAGTCTTTTAAAATTCAGCATATTTCAAAGCCCGTTCAATTTCCATTTAATCAAATACATGTAATGCTCTACCTGAGAGATTTGCAACTAGCGTGGGAACCTTCTTGTCTTCTGGAATTTCATGCAATGTACAGAGTCTTTCAAAAGTAGGAAGGTATCCCCCCTGCCATCCAATTGGCGGTGTGTGGAGCACAGCTTGTGGCCCTTGGGGAGGACTGATTACTGCTTGAGGATTTTCTGTTTTTAGTTCCCATAGCTTGAGCTCTTGTTGGCATTGCTTCTCTTTCTCCTCCATGATTCATTGGTGGGCAGCTACTTCCACTTTCAGCATTTAGTGGTCTGCTACTGCTGCTTGTTTTTCTGTCTCCTGCTCTCTCTGGATCTCATTTCAGCTACAGTGTAGACACTCACTACAGTGACGGGAGGAGTTCTCCACTGGCGTAGTTAATCCACCTCCCGAAGAGGCAGTAGCTGGGTTGACTGAATAATTCTTCCATTGTCCTAGTTCTGGGTTGGCATGGCGACATCTCCCAGGGATGTGGATTTTTCACCCCCCTAGAGACATAGTGATGCCAACATACATTTCTAGTACAGATCTGCCCTCAGAGTATTGCTAGTCACCTAGGCAAGAATCTCTCATAACCTGCATATGTATAAACCTCTTTTTCCCTCCCAGCCTAGTTAAAATAACTCTTGAGTTATCAAGCAAGGGTCACATTTCCTATGCAAAGTTGCCATTGTACACTGAGTGGATCAAGAAGAGATGGGTGGGGAAGCTGCAAATTCAACTAGAAATGTGGCTGTAAGATTGAAGGTCAACCTGGATAAGCTGTTCCCCCAAGAAATCCAAGCCACAGGTTTTCACCCCAAATTATAAACTACATGGTGTTCCTTGTAAATCAAATAGACTGAGAATAATCTTTCACCCCAAATTAGAATCTGCACATTTGTTTGCCTTGCGATTCAGAGCCACATCCTTCTGTATGTGGAAGATGTGTCTTGTTCTATTAGAGAGACAAGGTGGGGGAGGTAGTATCTTTTATTGGACCAACTTCTGTTGGTGAGGGAGGAAATGTTCGAGCTACAAAAAGCTCTTCTGTTGTAAGTCCTAAATAATGTGAAATGCTTTTGTATAAGCAAAGACTGCAGAGTCTGTCCTCCAAATTGAGAAGATTATAAGGGGTTCATTGGTTTTAATTGTAAATAACTGTTGCACTCGAGAATAATAGGCAGCAGGGCCATCCCTAGGGGGATGTGGGGCCCGGGGCAGAAGTGACGGATTTGTCTCTTCTGGAATCAACCGCGCTGGCCAATCGCACTGGCCTTCCATGGTGCTGCCACCGACCCGCTGCCAGACACCTGGGCTGCGGTGGCCCTGAGACTCCCACCGCCTCCTCCACTCCACGCCACCTCCCATCCCCACTGCTCACTGCATCCCTCCTCCTCGGGACGGGGGAGTGAGGAGGGATGTGGAGAGCCAGCAGCCAGTGGACGGAGCAGGCTCAGCTGGCTGCTGGGTCCGGCAGCTCAGTGGGGGGAGTGTGGCCTTCAGGGGCAGGAGGAGCTGGCGCTTTGGGGACGGTGGCTCGGTCTGGCCTGACTCCACCTGACTCCGCCTGGCAGGCACTCGGGGCACGGCGGCTCGGCACGGTGCTGGGGGAGGGTGATGGCTCGGCCCAGCCTGGCCCGGCGCTGGGGCCGGCCCAGTGCTGGGGAAGGCGGGCGGCTCGGCCTTGCCTGGTGCTCGGGGAGGCCGGTGGCTTGGCCCGACTCTGGCGGGGGGGAGGGGCCTCAGGGGTGGGGAGGCCGGCGGCTCAGCCTGGCGATTGGGTGGGGTGGGTCAGGGGGACCGGTCACAGAGGCTCAGCCCAATGTGGCTGGGGCGGGTGGGCCAGGGCTCCTCCAGTCGCGGGGCCCCCTCAGAGTCAGGGCTTCTCCTTTTACAGGGTGGGAGGGGGTTTCGGAGCTCCGGTGGGGCGGGGCAGAGCCTTGGGTGGAAGGGATGGGGCCGGCAGGCTTGCCTTCCCAAAGCAGGGGTTCACCCGCCACCCATCAGGACAGGGCCTGGAGCAGTCGCCCCAATTCGCCCTACGGCTCTGATAGGCATTGTCTGGCACAAGGACAGAGAAATGTTGAAAAATATCAACCAGGGTAGAACTTTGGGATATTAAGAGAAATTACTTAAAAGGCGGATCCCAACTGATAGCAGGGGCAAGTAATGAAATACAATCGTTGAAATGAATCAAACTTAAAATGCCTCCGATAAGAAAAGGGTTGAATAAATCTGTTATACACCAGCGCCATCTACTGGATACCAATGGAAGCGGCAAAGAAATGAAAGAGCTAAAAGCTAAGCACTCCCTTGGCACGTGTCCAATGGGAATCAGAGGGTGGCCCCCTCCAATGAGCCCTGAAACCAGGGCATGTAAACTGAGGTCACCAGGTGCTTAGGAGAGTTGACTGAGCCCAACACAAGAAGCAGCAGAATCCTAAATGCGAGCGACTCCTGGAGCAGCTGTGTGGAAAGGACTCTCCCCAATCTCAGTGCCAAGCGGAAAAGTGGAGATTCCATCTCAAAGATTGTATTTCCCCTTCTGTTCTTAATATCAATACTTGAGAGTTATTTTGCTGAGTCTACACTCCCTAGTGAGACCTCACTAGAGAGAAGTATAAAAATATCGCTCGAGCCTACAGGGGTGTAATCAGGAAGCCCAAAGTACAATTGGAGTTGCAGCTAGCAAGGGATGTGAGGGTAACAAGAAGGGTTTCTACAGGTATGTTAGCAACAAGAAGTGTGGGACCCTTACTGAATGGGAGTGGCAACCTAGTGACAGATGGTGTGGAAAAACTGAAGTACTCAATGCTTTTTTTGCCTTGGTCTTCTCAGACAAGATCTCAGAGTAGCAGCCGTGTTAGTCTGTATCGCAGGAACAGGAGTACTTGTGGCACCTTAGAGACTAACAAATTTATTTGAGCATAAGCTTTCGTGGGCTACAGCCCACTTCATCGGATGCATAGAATGGAACATATAGTGAGGAGATATATATACACATACAGAGAGCATGAAAAAGTGGGAGTTGCCCAACCAACTCTAAGAGGCTAATTAATTAAGATGAACTGTTGTCAGCAGGAGAAAAAAAAAACTTTTGTAGTGATAATCAAGATAGCCCATTTAAGACAGTTTGACAAGAAGCGGTGAGGATACTTAACATGGGGGAAATAGATTCAATGTGTGTAATGGCTCAGCCATTCCCAGTCTCTATTTAAGCCTAAATTGATAGTATCTAGTTTGCATATCAATTCAAGTTCAGCAGTTTCTCGTTGGAGTCTGTTTTTGAAGCTTTTCTGTTGCAAAATCGCCACCTTTAAATCTGTTACTGAATGGCCAGAGAGGTTGAAGTGTTCTCCTACTGGCTTTTGAATATTATGATTCCTGATGTCAGATTTGTGTCCATTTATTCTTTTGCGTAGAGACTGTCCGGTTTGGCCAATGTACATGGCAGAGAGGCATTGCTGGCACATGTTGGCATATATCACATTGGTAGATGTGCAGGTGAATGAGCCCCTGATGGCGTGGCTGATGTGATTAGGTCCTATGTGTGGGGTGCTGCAGAGACAAAGGCCCTGGGCTCAGCCAGCAGGTTCTCCTGTGCGGGGGGCACGCCTATGGCAAGAGGAGCAAACAAATCAAAGAGAGAAAGGGGGGAGAGAGGCAGAAGACAAGGATCCTTCAGCTATTCCCCTTTCCAGGGTCTGGTAACCCCAGCTCCCTGCCCATCCCCCACTTCCTCATCCCCTCCAGCTCCCTGCCCACAACCATCCCTCCAGTTCCTTAACCATCCTCTCCAGTTCCCTGCCCACAACCATCCCTCCAGCTCCCTAACCATCCTCTCCCAGCTCCCTGCCCATAACCAGCCCTCCAGCTCCCTAACCATCCTCTCCAGCTCCCTGCCCACAACCAGCCCTCCAGCTCCCTAACCATCCTCTCCAGCTCCCTGCCCAAAACTAGCCCTCCAGCTCCCTAACCATCCTCTCCCAGCTCCCTGCCCACAACCAGCCCTCCAGTTCCCTAACCATCCTCTCCAGCTCCCTGCCCATCCCCCACTTCCTCATCCCCTCCAGCTCCCTAACCCTATAGAGCAGGGGGGCCCTTCTCCTCCCGGGACACTGGGGGACAGCCCCTATAGAGCAGGGAGCCTCCGTCTCTGCAGTGCCCGCCCCTGTACCTTCTCCCTGTCCCCCCAGAGGGGCAGGCGCTGGGCAAGGGACTGCCCTAGGGCCTGGAGACTGAAGCGCGCACAGCCGGCCTTTGGCCCCAGGCTGCGGAGTTACATACAGATGGGGTGTATCCGGAGCACAGGCCAGAGACTGGTACCAAGGCCAGTCCCCCAAGGCTGGAGATGGCCACCCAGCAGGGAGGAGCTGCTGCCTCTGGGCTCCACTCCCAAGCTGTGCCAGGGCTGGAGGTGCCAGGCACCGTGAAGCTGGAGAGGCTGGATGGAGCCAACCCTGACCCGGGGGACAAAGTGGATCAAGCAGAGAAAGGCCCTGCAGCAGGGCAGTGCTGGGTGACTGGGGAGTTCCCAAGTTGGCTGGTGCTGAGCGGCAGCAACTGGGGGATGCCAGCGAGGCCAGTGATGGCACCAAGATGAAAGGAGCCATCCTTCGCCACTACAACAAGGAGGTGCAGCACCAGCGCTTCAGGGGCTTCTGCTACCAGGAGGCAGAGGGGCCACGGGAGGTTTACGGCCACCTGTGGGAACTTTCCCGTTGCTGGCTGCAGCTGGAGACCCGCACCAAGGAGCAGGTGCTGGAGCTGCTGGTTCTTGAACAGTTCCTGAGCCTCCTGCCTGAGGAAATGCAGAGCTGGGTGTGGGAGCGTGGCCCAGAGAGTGGCCAGGAGGCCGTGGCCCTGGCAGAGGATTTCCAGCTCATTCCCCAGGAGCCTGGGTGGCAGCAGCCCCAGGTGAGAACTGTCAGCCCTGGCCACTGTCATGTGATGTGAAGTGGCCATGTGAAAGAGGTGCTGGAAAATGTGGGGGAGAGATCTGGTTTGACAGTGGGGAGATTGCCCAGTAAGTACCTATGTAAGGTCTTCTGCATCTTTCTCTCTAATCTAACATGGGAGCTGGCAAACTTTAGGATGGGCAAGTGACCAACTGAGGCACATGAATCCTCTTTGCCCTATCTTGCACCAGCAACCCACGACTGCTGTGCTGTACAAAACTGGCTTCCTTCTGAAGGCACTCAGATGGCCTGATTTGTGCAAGAGGTCAGACTAGATGATCATGATTGTCCCTTCTGGCCTTAAAAATCTGAGTCTGTGAGATGCTCATGGACCCCGCTTCTCCCCTCTGTCTTCGTGGCTTCACAAGTGAGCTTGGGTGGGAGTGGACAGCAATGTTTTGTCTGGAATAGGAAAAATGTGTTTTTAAATCGATTGCCCCTGGGCAAATGTTAATCCACTGACCCTGTCAGATCCCTGGTCCTTTTTGTTGCTCTTCTCTGAATTTTCTCTACATCCCTGGTCTTTCTGGCAACATGGTGCCCATATCTGTACGCAGTAATTGGGGTGTGGTTGCTAAGAAGCTACGGACTCTCTATCATGGAGTCACCGGGGCGATGCTCTGGAACTACTCCGTGTGAAGCCAGTCAGGACTCTGGGGGAGCCTCCTCTCTCTGAGCATACAGTCGCCAGGGCAAGAAGCTTACACAGCTTTGACCTTCCTGGGTCTGACCTCAGAGCATTCAGCATCCCCTTTCAAACTGTGCACTTCCCACAGCAAGTCTGCCCTGGCAGGGCTCCTGCAGAAGCCAAAGGGCCCTGCACCCCAACTCCCCAGTCAGCAGTGACTCTCAGCCAGCATAAAATGGAAGGTTTATAAGTCAACAGGAACACAGCATAGAACAGAACTTGTTAGCACAGAAAACAGTGACTTTCAGCCAAGCCCATCTTGGGGAGTCCTGGGCCAGATGCCCTGGACTCCCCCTCTTCCAGTCCCCTGAAGCAGACTGCCAGCTTCCAGTGACCCGACCTCAGACACCCCGTTGCTCCTCCTTGTCTTTGTCTCACTTCCCGGGCAAAGAGTCACCTGGTCGTCACCTTGTTGCATTCCCCTCCTGGGTCTCAGGTTACCAGGTGGAGCAGCCTCACCTGCACCAGAGGGTCTCAGCGAAAGTCACACACCCCTAAGGTATTGGTGCAGCACACAGGGAAACTGAGACACACACATTATTCATGAAGAACAGTAAAACTCACATAGGCTCACATGCAACATAACAAGGGAAAATCCCCACTTCGTCACATCTCTCCCCCTTTGAGACCAAACTGAGAGAGGTCACTTTAGCCAGTGGCCTGGGAAAGTTCAAGCCCCCGACCCCGGGACAAAGCATCAGCTATAACATTGCACTCCCCTTAACATAGGCCACCTTCATGTCATAATCCTGGAGAGACAGACTTCACCTCAGGAGCTTGGCATTGTCCCCTTTCATCTGGTGCAACCATGACAGGGCGAGTGGTCAGTGTACACAGTGAAGTGGCACCCAAATAGATCCGGCTGCAGCCTTTAAGAGCCCACTCGAGGGCCAGGCATTCCTTCTCTATGGCCACATAGCTCTGCTTCCGGGACAGCAGCTTCCTGCTCAGGTACATGATGGGTTTTTTCTCCCCTTCTGCATCAATTTACATTGGCAACATGCCCAGCCCTGTGTCTGAGGCAGTGGTGAACACCATAAAGGGCTTGTCAAAGTCTGGGTTTCCCAGCACCGGGCCCTTGACCAGAGCGTGCAGAGCGCCCTCTGGCACTGGCTGGTCCAGACCAGCTTGTCTGGCTTACCCTTCTTGCATAGCTCAGTGATGGAAGCCGACAACAGAGCTGAAGTGGGGCACAAACCTCGGGTAGTACCCCTCAATCTCATTAAAGGCCTGGGCCTGTTTCTTAGTCTGGGGAGCGGGCCAATCTCTGATGGCCTCCACCTTGGTCGGCTCTGGCTTTAGGCAGCCGCTCCCCATCTTGAGGCCCAGGTACAACACCTCTGCCATCCCCACCTTGCACTTGCCAGCTTTTACAGTCAGTCCTGCAGCTTAGAGGCAATCCAGCTCCCTCTTCACCTGGGACATATGGTCCTCCCAGGTCTGGCTAACACCACAGGGTAAAATTCTCCATCCCCCTCAGTAACTGATCCACCTGATGCTGGCAAGTGACCAGCACCTCCTTGAGGCCGAAAGGTAGGACCAGGGATTTGTACAGCCCCAAAGGGGTGACAAAAGCAGGTTTCAACCTGGCATCTGGATCCAAAGGCACCTGCCAGTAGTGCCAGTCCTCCCCCTCCCAACTTATCTAGGCTCTCATCAGGCCCAGGCATGGAGCAGGCACCAGACATGGTGATAGCATTGAGCTTCTGATAGGCTACACAAAATCAGATCGACCCTAGGGACCAGCACCATGGGAGAGGCCCCAGGGCTGGTGGATGGCTGGATCACCCTAAAGCCAGCAATTCTCTGACCTCTCCCTCCAGGGCTGGGCTGTGTTCCCAGTTACTCTGAATGGGGAACACCTGATGGGAGGGCCAGCTCCCATCTCCACCAAATGGACAGCTTGGTTAGTGAGCCCAGGCCAGTTGGAAAACAGCTGTTGGTACGAATGCAGCACCTATCTGATCTCTGCCTGCTCGGCAGGGGTTAGCAGGTCAGAGAGGCGTATTGATTCCAGCAAGAGGCCGGCTCTTGTCTCAGGGAAGAGACCCACCGGGGGGGTCTTCCCCCTTCTCCCACTGGCCACACATGGCCAGCACCAGTCTCTCCCTGTCACATTATGGCTCTAGCATGTTGACATGGTCCCCTCAGTGGCTGTGAGCCCGGTTGGACATTTCCTCCACATAATTTTCCTCATTCAGCTGCTTGATGACCTTGAAGGACTCGTCCCAGGCAGCTTATTCATCCTCACCAGGATGAGAACCCTCACCTGGTCCCATAGGCTGAGCGGTCGTACCAGACCTGCCTCCCTTGGGTCCTGGCTAGGTTCTCCCTGGCCAGACCCATGAGCTCAGTGAGATTTTCCCGGAAAGTCAGTACATACTCCACCACTGATTCTCCATCGGGGGAGGCCTTCCCCTCCCATTCATCCCTCACCAAGTCCAGGGGTCCCTTTGCTCCATTCCCATACAGCAACTGCAAAGGAGAGAACCCCATGGGTTCCTGGGGCACTTCCCTGTACGCAAACAGGTGGGGTAAATGCTTGTCCCAGTCCTGCAGATGCTGGACCAGGAAAGTCTTCAGCATCATCTTCAGGGTCCCATTAAATCTCTCCACCACCCCACTGGACAGGGTGCTACGCCAAGGTTCAGGTGTGCCGGACCCCACATTTCTCCTACAAGCACTGGAGAAGGGTTGACAAAGTTGGACCCCTGGACTGTAAGGACCTCCTTGGGGAACTCCACTCTGCTGAAAACAGTCAACAGCACATCTACCATAGTGTCTGCCTCAGTGGAGGACAGAGCCACTGCCTCTGGGTAACAGGTACCAAAAAAATCTACCCCCACCAGAATGTATTTTTTTCCCTGCCCAGGTTGCCTTGCTGAGGGGCCCCATTATGGCCATGGCCCCCTTCTGAAAAGGCTCTTCTATGACAGGCAGGTGTCTCAAGGCTGCTTTACCTTTGCCCCAGACCTTTTGCATCTCTGGACAAGGAAATCCTGGTTAGCAGCTGTCCCGCCCTGGCTGTGGTTCCTCACACTCAACTGGGTCTATGATCCCTCTGGGCTCAGCTTTGCCCCTGCTGTCCCAGTGAGGGTAGGCAGCGAGCACGCTGCTTTGCTCACAGCATCAGAGCCGGTGTGAGCCACCTCCCCCCATGCAGGGGCATAGGGAATATCTCTGTCCCACTCAGCTCCAGGGCACTGGTTATAGACAGGCAGGGCACCTAAGCTTAGCAGCTCCTTCTCCCTGCCAGCCAGGTCATTTACATTTTCACTGACCGCTTCAGTCTCAGCTGATTGATTCCCTGGATTCAAATTCAAATCCTCGGCTGGTACAGGAGCAGGGCCTGGATCCTGTCCCAAAGAGAGACAGTCATTCCCTAACAGGAGGTCACAGCCAATATCTTGGAGAACCCAACTACCAGCCAGCCCGACCCCTCCTATGTCTGCACAGGAATCTGAGCCATAGGTAAAGGGTAAAAAGTGAGGTGGCAAAGTTTGCAGATGATACTAAACTGTTCAAAGCAACAGAGGGTCCTGTGGCACCTTTGAGACTAACAGAAGTATTGGGAGCATAAGCTTTCGTGGGTAAGAACCTCACTTCTTCAGATGCAAGTCCTGTTCAAGATAGTTAAGACCAAAGCAGACTGTGAAGAACTTCAAAAAGATCTCACAAAACTAAGTGATTGGGCAACAAAATGGCAAATGAAATTTAATGTGGATAAATGTAAAGTAATGCACATTGGAAAAAATAACCCCAACTATACATACAATATGATGGGGGCTAATTTAGCTACAACTAATCAGGAAAAAGATCTTGGAGTTATCGTGGATAGTTCTCTGAAGACGTCCACGCAGTGTGCAGCGGCAGTCAAAAAAGCAAACAGGATGTTAGGAATCATTAAAAAGGGGATAGAGAATAAGACGGAGAATATCTTATTGCCCTTATATAAATCCCTGGTAAGCCCACATCTTGAATACTTCATACAGATGTGGTCTCTTCATCTCAAAAAAGATATACTGGCACTAGAAAAGGTTCAGAGAAGGGCAACTAAAATGATTAGGGATTTGGAACAGGTCCCATATGAGGAGAGATTAAAGAGGCTAGGACTTTTCAGCTTGGAAAAGAGGAGACTAAGGGAGGATATGATAGAGGTATATAAAATCATGAGTGATGTGGAGAAAGTGAATAAGGAAAAGTTATTTACTTGTTCCCATAATATAAGAACTAGGGGCCACCAAATGAAATTAATGGGCAGCAGGTTTAAAACAAAAGGAAGTTCTTCACACAGCGCAGAGTCAACCCGTGGAACTCCTTGCCTGAGGAGGTTGTGAAGGCTAGGACTATAACAGGGTTTAAAAGAGAACTGGATAAATTCATGGAGGTTAAGTCCATTAATGGCTATTAGCCAGGATGGGTAAGGAATGGTGTCCCTAGCCTCTGTTTGTCAGAGGGTGGAGATGGATGGCAGGAGAAAGATCACTTGATCATTACCTGTTAGGTTCACTCCCTCTGGGGCACCTGGCATTGGCCACGGTTGCTAGACAGGATACTGGGCTGGATGGACCTTTGATCTGACCCAGTACGGCCATTCTTATGTTCATAGGCAAGGCGAGGAGCTTCATCCCTGGGACCTTCACCCAGGTCACACAGCCCCTCAGCATCTGGTGAGGCTGCACCACCCGGGCCCTGACAACAGTTCTCTCTGTCCCAGGATCTTGCCAACCCAGGAATGTCTCCCCATTGACCACCACCTTCTGCTTCCATTGGGGATCCGAGGGGCCTGAGCCCAGGAGAGTCCATGCAGATAATATATATGCTGGAGCCAGGAGTGAGAGCGCCAATCTGCCACACCGCCCATCTGGCTAAACAGCTCTATGGCCTTGGGACCCAGGAAGGGGCTGGACACTAGAGCCTTTCTGCAGGGTCAGCCTGGTTCCAACTGTGAGCCTTCCCAAAGGCTGCGAGACAGCCATCTATATCTCCCCGCTCCTTGACCTGGGGCAGCAATTTAGTGTCGAGGTTCCCTGCGGAATTGGCACCCCAGGGTCCATCCCCACTCACCCCGGATGGGTCCTTCTGCCTCTCAGCTCAGCCATCGCCAGTTCATGCTGCTGCTGTCTCACTTGCTGTTCTGCTTCACGCCTTCCCTGTCTCTCATGGTCCTCTGACTCCTTCAATCTCAGTTCCAATTCCATCGGTCTCAGATCCACCGACGGGGAACCCGACGGAGACCTCCTGCTGGTCAGGGACAAGGGTCTTGGGGATGCCCGGCTGCTTCCAGCTTCTCTTGCGGCTCCAGCCAGGTCAGGAACTGGTGTGGGACCTGGGGCTGCCTCGCTGCTCCCAGCCTCTTTCACGGCCCAAGCTTGGTCAGGAACTGGCTCTTTAGAACGATCATCCTCTTCCAACTGAGCAATCAGCTGCGCCTTCATGAACTTCCCAATGCACAGCAGTGTCTCTGCACAGCTCTACAATGTCCTTCTTAAGGAGATGGTTATAGGCCATTTCTTTGCTGTTCCCAAGTTGTCACAGACTCATAGGCCTGTGCGGTCTCAGCTCCCCATAGTCCCTGGGAGGAACCCCTTCAGCTCGACAGCCCTTTTCAGGGGTCCACTCTCTCTAGGGGTTAAGCCGTAGGCTCCTCCACCTCCTGGAACTGCACCTCTGAGCCTTCAGCACGCCTGTCTCTTGCGAATCCCCCTTCGTTTTACTACTCCCCAGTCACTTACTGCAGAATGCTCTGTCCACGGGATGCAGTTTATCCCACCAATGCCACCAGTTGTCACAGAGTCACCGGACAGTGCTCTGAAACTACTCCATATGAAGCCAGTCAGGACTCTGGGGCAGCCTCCTCTCTTTGCGCATACTGTCGCCAGGGCAAGAAGCTTACACAGCTTTGACCTTCCTGGGTCTGACCTTGGAGCATTCAGCATCCCCTTCCACACTGTGGGCTTCCTGCAGCGAGTTTGCCCAGGCAGGGCTCCTGGGGAAGACAAAGGGTCCTGCACCCCAAATCCACGGTCAGGAGTGACTCTAAGCCAGCCAGCAAAACAGAAGGTTTATAGTTGACAGGAAAACAGCGTAGAACAGAACTTGTTAGCACAGAAAACAGTGACTTTCAGCCAACCCCATCTTGAAGAGTCCTGGGCCAGATGCTCTGGACTCCCCCTCTTCCAGTCCCCCAAGCAGACTGCCAGTGTCCAGCGACCCGACCTCAGACACCCCCATTACTCCTCCTTGTCTTTGTCTTGCTTCCTGGGGCAAAGAGTCACCTGGCCATCCCTGGTTGCATCCCCCTCCTGGGTCTCAGGTTACTGGCCTTAGTATACATGCAGGCAGCTGGAGCAGCCTCACCTGTCCCAGAGGTCTCAGCCAAAGCCGCATACCCCTATTCCCACCACGAGATATTGGTGCAGCACACAGGGAAACTGAGGCACACACAGTATTCATGCAAAACAGTAAAATTCACATAGCACATAGCAAGGGAAAATCCCCACTTCATCACACTCTCCTCTGCCTTGAAACTCAATATTGCAATGGCCAATTTTTTATTTCTCGGTTTGGCCAAATCCCCCCTCTCCCATGCAGGTTTACCTCTGGGTTGGTCCCGTTTCGTCTGATTGGTCCCACCTGCTCAAGGCAGTTGTACAAACCTACAAACAAAGGGCAAAATTCCCACCATCATTGACTCACTGTATAAATCAGTCCTGGCCAAACCAATAGAACTCGCCAGCAATATTGATTGGCACTGACATTAGAGAGCATGAAAGAATGCCCTTACTGGGGCTATAAGCCCTCCTGCTCCAAGGTGGAAATCAGTCCTGACAAACAAACAATGTGCGAGAAAATTCCCCTATGGGGCAATTGTGGAATAAGCTGCCATCTTGGTTGGAATCAGGGATTGAACCAGAGACCTTGAGCTAAAAGCATGAGCATCTACAGGTTGAGCTAAAGAAGTAGCATCTGTAGCTTGTGTTGTAACAGACTCCAACTGTGTATGAGTCAGGCAAGAGGAGGATGTGCAACATATGCTGCCCTGTGGGTTCTGTTTGCATGTCCCTCAGAAGGGAACCTGGCTGGAATTTCTATCAATTATCTCCTCCCTGAGGCCATGTCTACACTACTACTTTTGTTGGTAAAAACTTACATTGCTCAGGGGTGTGGAAAAAAAACATAAATTACACTGACAGAAGTGCCGGTGTGGACAGTGCTATGCTGGCAGGAGACGCTCTCCCACCGACATAGCTACCACCATTCCTTGGGGGTGGTTTAATTATGCCAATGGGAGCGCTCTCTCCCGCCAGCATAGAGGCTACGTAGGAGACCTAACAGCGGCGCAGCTGCAGTGGTACAGCTGTGCTGCTGCAAGGTCTCTTGTGTAGATGTAGCCTGAGTCTCCAGCTTCTCTTAAGGTGATTATTGGGTTATTGCTGTGTGCCTCGATTCCCCATTTTCCAGTTGGGGACGATAGCAGTGCCCTACCTCACAGGGACATTGCAAGGAGATTTGCTGTGGTGCGAACTTTGCGGGGACCGGAAGGCAGGTAAGAAAGGGCAGATGGGACATTTGCTCTATAATATCCTTGCCAGCCAACACAAACTCGAGGAGGACGAGCTAAGGGTAGAGTGGGAGGAGTCATGGTTGGCAGCTGGCTGTGTTGAGCTTCTAGGGCAGGGGTCTCAAACTCAAATGACCAGGAGGGCCACATGAGGACTAGTTCATTGGCCCGAGGGCCGCATCACTGACACACCCGCCCTCGCTGCCCTCGGCCCTGCCCCCACTCCATCCCTTCCATGAGGCCCCGCCCGTGCCCTGCCTCTTCCCACCCCTTCCCCGAAGTCTCCACCCCAACTCCGCCTCCTCCTCTGGAGGGGTGTGGTGGGGGCTCAGAGCAGGGAGTGCAAGAGGTGTGCAGGGTGCAGCAGAGGGCTCAGGGCAGGGAGTTGGGGTGTGGGGTGCAGGAAGGGGTCAGGGTGCAGCAGGGGGCTCAGGGGGGTTGGGGTGTGAGGTGCAGGACGGGTGAGGGGTGCGGCAGGGGGTCAAGGTTCAGGCAGGGGGGTTGGGGTGCAGAAGGGGTGTGGGATGCAGCAGGGGGCTCAGGGCAGGGGGTTGGGGTGCAGGAGGGATGTGGGATGCGGCAGGAGGCTCAGGGCAGGGGATTGGGGTGCAGGCAGGGGGCTCAGGGCAGGGAGTTGGGGGGTGGGGTGCAGGAGGGCTTCAGGCTCCGGGGTGGCAGTGGTGCACGCCAGGGCAGGCTGCCTGCCTGCCCCGGCCCCGGCCCCGGCCCCGGCCCCGGCCCCACTCCGCGAAGCAGCTGGAAGCATGTCCCTGCAGCCCCCGGGGGAGGGAGGGCAGGCAGAGGGCTCCGTGCACTGCTTGCCGCTCCTCCAGGTACCTCCTCCGAAGCTCCCATTGGCTGCGGTTCCCCGTTTCCGGCCAATGGGAGCTGTGGGGGGGCGGTGCCTGGAAACCAGGGCAACACAGGGAACCCTCTGCTCCTCCCCCCCTCCCTCCCCCCACTGCAGGGACGTGATGCCAGCCGCTTCAGGGAGCGGTGCGGGGCTCGAGGGGGGCAATCCCGCGGGTGTAGTTTGCCCACCCCCGGCCTGGAGGTAGGCCGGGGGGGCGCGCGGGCTGCTTGGCGGGCCACAAGAAATAGCCCCCCGGACCGTGTGTTTGAGACCCCTGTTCTAGGGGGAAGCAATGATCTAGAGGGGCATTGGGGAACCTGGGGTCACTGCATGCACAGGGGGCGGGAATCAGCAAGCATTCGACACAGGTAAGTTTGCCTAAGGAATCAGCCACATAAGGGATTTGCAGCTCAAGCCAGATTGTAGCAGCCGTTCAGAGGAGGTGGATGTAGAAACAGCTAACCTGGGATGTGTGACCGGTCAGGAGGAGGCTTGAGGACAGAACAGAGGGCAGGGAATCCCCAAACCCTTACAACTCGGGTTATTGTAAATTCTCACATCACAGCCACTCCATCCCCACAAGCTGCCCCTCAGCACCTCTATCTTTCTCCATTCCCTCCCCGCATAGTCTCATCTCCTTCTTCACACAGTCCCAACACACAACACTTTTGACGAACCTAGGGCATGGAGAGTGGCCATGATGCTGAGGACCTCGTCTATGCACCTCAGGGCCAATACCTCTGCTGTATGTTCTTGCTCTGGGGGTGGGGCGCTGTCCCAGGAGCAGCTGACGCTGAGCGGGGGATGCTTGTTGTTCCAGGCGCCGGTGGTGTTTGAGGAGGTGGCCGTGTATTTCACCCCAGCAGAGTGGGCCCCGTTGGACCAGCGGCAGAGGGACCTCTACAGGGATGTCATGCAGGAGAATTTCAGGAACATCCACTTGCTGGGTGAGGCTTCATCCCCCTTGGATATTAGCTGCTGTTTAGTCTCTGGGGTGGCTGGGTCAACTTAAATTCAGGGCTCTTTAGTTTGAAGGGGATCAGCCCCTGCTGTCCCCATAGTCTGTGTCAGGGACTGTCCTTTCCACATCTCCGCCCAGGGATAAGAAGCAGAAACACGTCAGTGGGGCTAATCCTCCATCTTCAGGTGCATGTTCATGTAGACATTAAGAAGTGGATTTACATAAGTATCACAGGGTGACACTGGCCCTTTAAGTGAGCAGGGCCAGCACACTTGTGCCGCATCAGCTGACCCAGATTAGGTTTTAAAAGAGGGCACTTGGGCATGGAGAAGAGGGAGAGTGTGAGGCCCAAGGAGTCAGTGCTAGGAAGCAGGAGCAGCAGGACTGCTCGAGTGTCCTGGGAGAGGAGGCAGTGGGAACCTGGCAGCAGGCCCGCCAATGGGGGGCGGGAGTGGGGAGGGGCAAAGGGGCAATTGCCCAGGAGCCGGGGCAATTTAAAAGGGCCCTTCTAAATCAACCAGGCAGGCCACAGGGCTCCTAGGTGCACGCGACCGCTCCAGGCTCTGTGCTTTGGGGGGCCCTGCGAGCCGGCATAATTGGCCAGCGCAGTCAGTCCTGGAAGTGATTTTCGTCACTTCCGCCCTGGACCCCACACCCCGCTAGGGACGGCCCTGTCCTTGGGGCCCGGAATTACTGTCAGCAGGCCTGCCTGGCAGGTACATAGGGACAACTGCTTGGGGAACGTGGCCAAGGGGGAGCAGAGCAAACTTTTGTGTTTTGGACAATAAAAGTGCCAAAGAGCACTGGCTATGGCCGCGTGCCCTTGCGGGCTGGGGGAAGCTGTGCCCAGTCACAGCAAGTTCTCACCACAACCTGTGAGAGTCAGAAACTGGGCCTAGTCATCCAGGCTGCCAGGCCTGGGTCTTAACCACTTGAGCAGCCTTCTACCCTGGCATAACACATTCTCATTTACTCTCCTGTGAGCAGGTTTTCCAGTTCCCGATCTGATTTCCCAGATGGAACAAAAGAAGGATCTGAGTAGCCCAGGGCCCCAGAGCTCTGAGGAAATGGAGATCCCAAGAGGCCCCTGCACAGGTGAGGAATGGGTTAAAAGTTACTGGGATGGAGGCAGAAGGTGGTATCTGGAAAAGAGACACACTCACCTCACTCTCTCTCTCTTTCTCCCCCATGTCCCTGCTCCCAAGCTGTAGCCTCTCCATTGTGGGAGGTCTCCAATCTCAGTGGAGAGACTCAGGCATTTGGTGCTCAATTCTGACACTCCTCTCTCTCTTCCCTACCCCTCTGTGCAGAGTGACTCTAACCTGGATTCCCCCTTAGCTTTGGCAGGTGGCACAACGAAGACCAAAATAAAGAGGGGAATCCTTGGCAAGAAGGTCCTGCAGGTGCAGAATCACATGGGCGGCCATTGGGAGGGGATGTTTCCTCAAGTCCCGCTGGGGCAAAAGCCTGGCACAGTCGGTGCAGGCCAGAGAGGCAGCGGAGAAATGCTCCAGGGAAGAGACAGGTTGAATCCACTCCCTGGGATAAGGAGTCTGGGAACCTCAATGTCAGCATCACGAAGCACCATGGGAGCAACAGGTGCACCCACTGCAGGAGGAGATTCAGCCAGAGCTTGGACCTCGTGGCGCACAAGAGGAGGCACTCGGAGAAGCCCCACAAGTGTGGGGAGTGTGGCAAGCAGGTCACGCAGCGCTCCCACCTCATCCAGCACCAGCGTGTCCACACCGGTGAGAAGCCTTATCCATGCAGGGACTGCAGGAAGCACTTCAGCCTGCACTCGACCCTCATCAAACACCAGCGCACACACACGGGGGAGCGGCCCTACCCCTGTGCCCAGTGCGGGAAGAGCTTCACGCAGCGATACAACCTTGTGCAGCACCAGCGCATGCACTCAGGGGAGCGGCCCTTCTCCTGCTGCCAGTGCGGCAAGAGCTTCAGCCAGAACTCATCACTCACCCAGCACCTTCGGGTGCACACAGGAGAGCACCCTTTCCAATGCGGGGAGTGCAGCAAGTGGTTTACCCGCACCTCGGACCTAGCCGCGCACGGGTGCATGCACACAGGGGAGCGGCCTTACCAGTGTGGTAAGTGTGGGAAGAGCTTCAGCATCCACTCCACCCTCAACAGGCACTGCCGCATCCACACAGGCAAGCGGTCCTACCCATGCGGAGAGTGTTTCGCCCAGAGCTCACGCCTCACCCAGCCTCAGTGCACTCATGCTGGGGAGAGAGCCTACCCATGCACAGAGTGTGGGCAGGTCTTTGGCACCAGCTCAGAGCTCACCCAGCACCAGTGCTGCATTGGCCAGAAGCCCTACCAGTGTGGTGAGTGTGGGAAGCTCTTCGCCTGCACATCGGACCTGGCCACGCACCAGCCCATGCACATGGGGGAGCAGCCCTACCAGTGCAGGGAGTGTGGGAAGTGCTACACCGTGAAGTCAGTGCTCACCAAACACTGCCTCATCCATGCAGGCAAGAAGCCATACTGGTACGGGGATTGCGCCAAGAGCTTCACGCAGAGCATGCACCTGGCCCAGCACCAGTGTGTGCAGATGAGGGAGCAACCCTTCCTCTGTAGGAACTGCAGCAGGAACTGCAGCCAGAACTCTGCACTCACCCAGCACCAGCTCACACATGCAGGAGGCAAACCACGTCTGCGTGCAGGAAGTGAGCAGAGCTGCAGTGCTGGCTCAGACCAGCAGAGACGCCACACAGGGGAGCAGCCTTGTATGCCAGCAGAAGGTGTTGGCTCAGAGCCCCCTCAGCCCCTGAGATCTCCCCTGCCGGAGAGAGACTGCCAATGTGCCCCGTGTGGGAGCCAATTCAAGGAGAGCACAGAGCTCCTGGCGCACCAGAGAACCCACCTAGGCGCCCGATCCCACCAGTGCCCCGAATGTGGGAAAACATTCAACCAGCGTTCGACACTGATCATGCACCAGCGCATCCACACGGGAGAGAGGCCCTTCAAGTGCGCTGAATGTGGGAGGCGCTTCAGTCGCAGCTCAGACCTGATCACGCACCAGCGTGCCCACACGCAGGAGAAGCCCTACCCCTGCGGGAACTGCGGGAAGCGCTTCAGCCTGCGCTCGACCCTTATCAAACACCAGCACACGCACACGGGGGAGCGGCCCTACCCCTGCGCCCAGTGCGGGAAGAGCTTCACGCAGAGATACAACCTTGTGCAGCACCAGCGCACGCACACGGGGGAGCGGCCCTTCTCCTGCCGCCAGTGTGGCAAGAGCTTCAAACAGAACTCGGCGCTCACCCAGCACCAGCGGATCCACACAGGGGAGCACCCCTACCAATGCGGGGAGTGTGGGGAGCGCTTCAGCCGCAGCTACCACCTGCTGTTGCATCAGAGACTCCACCTCAGGCAAAAGCTGAGGGGGAGGTCGTTCTCCCACCGTCCTGCTCCTTTTGGGAGTGGGGGAGACTGTTTCCCCCACCACCCTGCTCATGCTGAGTCAGGGAAATGATGGTGTAAGGAAAGCCCCTGTGCCTTGACTGGCTGATAATGGAAGTGGGGAACAGTGGATGAGTGATGGAAAGGAAGGAATGGAGCGTCCTGGGCAAAGGGGGTGACTCATTTGGAGCTCCAGAGTTGGCACAAAGGAGGGGAAGTTTTGGCAAGATTGCCCTTTGTCTAACATGCACTGAAGATTGGGTGGTCGAGAGCATCTCTGTCAGCCTAGCACACCATCCCTCTGCTACAGCCCACATTAGGGTGACAAATTATAAGCCTTTAGCTGAGGTTTCTAAAGCAACCTCAGGGAATTGGGTGTCCAAGTCCCTCTTTAGTCCTGTGGTTTTGTCTGCTATGTTCGAGGGCAGCCTCCCATGGGCTGGAGAGCCTGAGGCTAAGCCAGCCCTGAGTAGGAGTGGAGCCCACCAGAGAGGAATGAGGTGATTCAGAGAGAAGGCAGCAGGCAGCTGCAGGGAGAGAGTGGCTGACACTGCCAGAAAGCTAGAGAAGCCCCGGAAGCTGTGTGGAGCTGGAGCTGACAGAAGACTTTGTGTTGGTTTGGGGATGTGGTTGGTTAGCAGTCATCCCTCCCCCTCTGGCTCAGTGGGAGACCACTACGCCTCACTACATCACTGGGGTACTGCCTGCTTTCAGGGGATTAGCGAGTTAAGCGCTGGGGTTGAGGGCCCCTCGGGCAGGATAGGGCAGAGTACACACACAGTCTAGGGGCTCAGGCCCTTAGGCAGGGCAGAGCAACCAAACAGGGAAGGGGTATGGGGGTCAGAGGTCTCTGACCCCTAAGGCAGAGCAGTAGGAAGTCTATTGCCTTATGTCTTGGCTCAGGTAGACAGCAGACAAACGCAGGCCTTTTGGCCTTTGGTGGGGAGGCTGCCACCTCAGGGGTGGGATTGGCAGCAGGGGGTAGAGGGACCTGGGTCCACCATACTTCACCAGGTCCCAGCTAGGGCCCTAACGGTGGAAGAGTGTTCTGCCACTGGGTATCTGGCTGCAACATGTGACCTGGCTTCAGGCAGCAACGCAGCCAGACTACAGTCAGCTGTCCCTGCACTACTTCCTACTCTCCCACCATAATGTACCTGAGACTCAAAGTCATAGAATATTAGGGTTGGAAGGGACCTCAGGAGGTCATCTAGTCCAACCACCTGCTCAAAGCAGGCCCAATCCCCAGACAGATTTTTACCCCAGTTCCTTAAATGGCCCCCTCAAGGATTGAACTCACAACCCTGGGTTTAGCAGGCCAATGCTCAAACCACTGAGCTATCCCTCATCCTCATCCCCATCCCTATCCCTTTGAGGTATGTGGCAAGTGGCAGTCTTGGCAGCTCCCCACCTAGGTCAGTCCCCTACAGGGGTTGAGCATGACACGGCACAGGTTCAGCTCGGGGGTTCTGCAGGAACCTGGAGATATCTGCTGTCTTCTCTGGTTCAGACTTAAGTGGGTTAGAGGAGGCTGCATCTTTATACTTCCTGTCCCACCCCTTAACTTCCAGCGGGAGGGGCAAGCCCAGCCTGGCTATGCCCACCAGGATTCCCAGAGTGGCCCTTCCCCCTCTGGGTAAGTGGGAGTCCACTCCGCCCCACTCCAGCTGCTGGTCATTCTGCTCTGGCTGCCCTGCTGGCTGGAGCTCTCTCTGGCTGCTGCTACTGCAATGCGGGGGGGCCTGCCAGCCTGCCCTCTCTCCAGAGAGGAGTCACTGAGCCCACCACTACCATTTCTGGGTCTCCCCTGGCTGGCTGGCTAGCTGCTGCTGGATCAAAGCCTGCTACTGCCGTGGAGGAGGAAGAGGAGGACTCCTGGGGACTTTGTGGAGGGAGTTTGTCCTTGGACTGAGTGAGGTTACATCTCTGCTCCTAGGGTGGTGGTAACTCCTGTTATTGTTGTGGGGAACACCACCACCCCACTTACCACCAGCAGGGCCGGCTCTAGGTTTTTTGCTGCCCCAAGCAAAAAAATTTT
>NW_020664812.1:2000846-2018527 GCF_002925995.2 Terrapene triunguis | reverse complement strand
TTGGCCACAGTAATTACATTTCAGGTCCCTCAAGTCCCATGAGGGGGTCAGCCGACCCCAGCATTCACGGGTACCCCTGAGTTAGGCTTCCTGGAGTCCCACCTTTGAGAGGTCTCTGGGTGACTCCCCTTCTGAGTCCCCGATGTGGGTCTCCCTCCTGCCCCCGATCTGCTGTCCACAAACTCATCCGCCAGTACACCCACACTGCGCAGATCTTTAGGCTTCCGGTCCACTAACCACATCTTAAGGTCTGGAGAGCAGATGTCATACAGCTGCTCCTGTAATAGTAGGATTTATTGTTTGTATTTTGTATAATTTAGAATGAAGGATAAAGAATAATAAGATAACAATGTAGTATGTATTAAATGTATTGAGCTATGATTTGGCCATATCCTGCCAGCCACCCTTTTTGAATAGCAGAAAGGAATGGCCTAATGGGCCATTTGGTAAAGATGCATCAGCCAGAATCTGTGTCTGAGCTGATTTCAAGGCAGTGACAGACCTTTGAGGTCACCACTTTGTGGTAGGTTTACCATTTTAAAATAAGTAAAAGAATGCAATGATTGTTTTTTTTCTACATTGCAATTTGATGCAGAAGAAATGTTCAAAATGTTCTGTGTACATTAATTCTGTTTTGTATGTGAATGAGGAGTGGGTGTTAAGAGATAAGTGTGAAGGCCATCACTGAACCAGATGTTCTAGGGACCACCAGAGACAGACACAAGGGCGCCAGGAGGCTGCAACATGCCCCTATTGAAATATCAGAGGAAGGCAGATTGACGACTCTAAAGATGAGACCGGCAACTATTAGTGGGGACAAGATGCTGATTTCGATCACAGCTAACTCCCTGAGAGACTTGAAAGAACAAGATAAAGGATAAAAAGGACAATTTAAGAAAACAAACAACAATTGATTATAGCACGACGGTGCAAAACTCATTGGTCTCAATGAAGGAAAATCAGTATATAAACAGAGTGCCTTTCCATGAAACTTCAACGTAGCTGGCCACTAGATTGATCCGTACTCTTGACTGGTAACTATAACATTGACTGGCAGAGGGGGTGTGTGTGTGTGTGTGTGTGTGTGTGTGACTGAATGCATATGCTAATTGTTGTATCTTCAATAAATGTGGCTTATTGCCTTTTCCCCTGAAAAAGATCCTGTGTGCTTCTTATAAGCATAACACTCCAACCCCACCAAGTTATACACATCCTCTGCGGTAGTGGCCCCTGTGCCCTTCCCCCACTTGTGGAGATATTCCCTCAGCAGGTTAGAGTCCTGTGGCACCTTATAGACTAACAGACATATAGGAGCATGAGCTTTCGTGGGTGAATACCCACTTCTTCGGATGCAGAAGAAGTGGATATTCACCCATGAAAGCTCATGCTCCTATAGGTCTGTTAGTCTATAAGGTGCCACAGGACTCTTTGCTGCTTTTACAGATCCAGACTAACACGGCTACCTCTTTGATACCTCAGCAGGTTGGTGACCTCCTTGTAAGTGACACCTGAGATCTTGCGTACACCCCGGAATTGTTTCCTGTATGCCTCGGGGCTCAGTTCAAACTTCAGCAGCAAAGCCAGTTTGAACAGGTTATAGTCCCCAGTCTCAATACTATCCATTTGGCTGAACGCCTCTATGGCCTTGGGACCCAAAGGGGGGTCAGACAGCAAAGCCTGTCTGTGGGATCAATCTGGTTCAGATCACAAGCCGCCTAGAAGTCTGTGAGGTAGGCATCAATAGCCCCCCCCTCCTTAAACTGGGGCAACAGTTTGGTGTCTAGATTCCCCAAAAACTAGCATCTCAGGACCCTTCCCCACTTATCCCCGGCAGGCCCTCTTGGCCTGCCTTTCCTCCAACTCATGCTTCAGTTGTTCTGCACGGTCCACCAGACTCCACTCTTCCAGCTCCAGCACCTTTGTTTTCAGCTCCAGCTCCAGTCTCTGCACCTCTTCCAGGGAGAAACCTGACTGGGGTCCCCCTGTGCTGACTGGGGAGTCAGGTCTGATAGACTCCCAGCTGCTACACGGACTGCCCCCACTGCTACTCCCCGGCTCTCTGGGCATCCCGGGAGCCCCCTCCCGCCAGGGTCTGGAGCCTGTTCCTCAGACTGGTCATTCTCTACAAGCTGAGCAATCAGCTGCTCCTTGTGAGTCTCCCCACACTCAGCCCTCTCTCCCTGCACAGATGTGCCAGGTCCCTCTTACGGAGCTGGTTATAGACCATTTCCGTGCTAGTTCCTTCAATTCCCTCGTTTTATCGCTGGCACCCACTCACTGCAAAGCGCCTGCACTCGCAGCCGACCATCTACAGGGTGCATCCACAAACCATCCTCTGCTACCACGTCGTTGTCACAGACTCACAGGTCATGACCACTCCTGGCCCCCTTCCGTTGCTTGGGGGTACCCCCTTCAGTGTGACAGCCCTTCTTGGGGGGTCCACTCTTTCTCATGGGGGTCAAGCCCCCTGCCTCCTGGAACTGCACCTCTCTGAGCCTTAGCACGCCTGTCTCTCACCGTGGGCCCCCTCAGGGAGTCCACTCGCTCTGGACCCCTGGGGCCTCCACTCCCAGAGGGAATAATGCCACCCTGATCTCTAGACCGGAGCGACTCTCAGCCAGCATAAAACAGGAGGGTTTATTGAGCGTCTGAACACAGCACAGGAAACTCTCAGGGCTCTCAGGCCTAGCCTCCCTCAGCACCGTATAGCTAAGTCTCCCCTCCATCCAGGTGGGCTCTGCCTGCTCTCTCTCTCCAGTCCTGAGATGCTTTCCAGCTGGGTATCTGATATCACCTGCCCCCAAGTCCCACCTCTGTCCTTTGTCTTCTGTCCAGATAAACAGGGTCGCCTGGGCCTCCTCTCCTCTCAGCCTCTCCTCTCAGCCGTCCTTTGTTCCCCACTGGCTGGAACCAGCTGGTCAGGTCACAGTGGTCCTCTCTCCACAGCCCATTGTCCTCCCACTGGCCAGAGCCGGCTGTGGCATCCGAGCTGGGCCTCCTGGTTACCAGTCACTGGAGTATCCATTCTCCAGGCCATTGGCTGGGGTCCCAAGTTCCGTCGCTGGTCCTCTGTAACAACAAACTCTCTCCCATCACCTCGTTAAACCAGTAACACCCAGGGAAACTGAGTCCCACCCCCTCTGCATGCAAACCACTGAAAACAACAAGACAAAAAACAAGAAAATTCCCCACTTCGTCACAGGCTCAGGCCATCTCCACAGAGGAGGGGAGAGAGGGGCTCAGGCTAGCTCCACATGGGTGGGGAGGGGAGAGCGGCTCGGGCCAGCTCCACACGGCAGGGGGGAAGGGGCTCAGGAGAGCGCCACATGGGGGGGGGGGGGGGGGCACCAGACAGCCCCACATGGCAGGGGGGAAGGGGACTCAGGAGAGCGCCACATGGCGGGGCGGGGGGGGGGGGGACCAGCCGGCCCCCCTGGGGAGGGGGGGAAGGGGCACCAGACAGCTCCAAACAGCAGGAGGGAGCAGGGCTCGGGACAGCTTGGTGTCATCATCAAATCGCATAAGCTTCTTCTCCTCCCCATCATCCAGATGTCTGTGTGTGTGTGGGACAAAGCCAACACAAGCATGGAGAAACAGGGAGAGAGCAAGGCAGAAGCAGAGGGAGGAAGCCAAGCAGACATTGCCTGGAAGCACAGCAATGTGACCCTGAGATTAATCTAAGAGAAAAAGCTTTGTGGGTGCAGAGTGCTGGCTGGAAAAGGGCTTGGAATAGCAAATGAAGGCACCGCCTCTTTCTGTTTGATTCCTCCTCTGGACGGACAAGCAGGACTTTGTACGTTCCTTGTAAAGAAACAAGACGGCATCAAAGAAAACACCAGGCTCCATCATCAATTTCTCCTCGGAGCTGCTTGGTTAAAGGGGGGACAGCATAACCTGATTTTAAAAGATATCCTGATTTTTTAAGCCAATCTCTTGATTTTGGGGGGCAGAGAGGGGAGGGGGATTGTGAGGGCAGAGGGAGGGACTGAGGACTTAGGGTACGTCTATACTTACCCGCTGGTTCGGCGGCAAGCAATCGAACTTCTGGGTTCGATTTATCGCGTCTTGTCTGGATGCGATAAATCGAACCAGAAGTGCTCGCCGTTGACTCCGGTACTCCTGCTCGGCGAGAGGAGTACGCGGAGTCGACGGGGGAGCCTGCCTGCCGCGTGTGGACCGCGGTAAGTTCGAACTAAGGTACGTCGACTTCAGCTACGTTATTCACGTAGCTGAAGTTGCGTATCTTAGTTCGAATTGGGGGGTTAGTGTAGACCAGCCCTTAGGCTGGAGTTATGCTACAGATTCTGGCCTACATGCGGGAGCCTATAGCGTCACTGCTATTGATAAACGCTGTGTTTTCTGTGCCATCCCTGCACGCTAATGGGAGAGGATTCCAGTGACACCTGCTGTGATGCTGGACAGTCCAAAGGCTTTAACTGCTTTCCCCTCTTTGCCTGTATCTGTAATAAAGGGGCACAAAGATTTTTCCAATGATTCACAAGCAATAACGTAACATGAAATCACAGCCTGCGCTGAACTGTGTACTGGTGTGACAGTGAACAGCGATTCACTAACATCCCCTCACTGGGCTTGAGACACCCATTAGTAGCACAGCATCTCCCAGAGCTGGGGATGGAACCCAGGCATCCTGACTCCCAGCCCCCCAGCTCCAATCCACTATTCACCATTCCCCTCCCAGAGCTGGAGATAGAACCCAGGAGTCCTAGCTCCCAGCACCCCCCCACTCTAACCCACTAGATCCCATTCCCCTCCCAGAGCTGGAGATAGAACCCAGGAGTCCTAGCTCCCAGGCCCCTCTCCCCCAGCTCTAACCCACCCATCTGCAGAGCCCTTCCCCTGGACACCAGGGTCCCTTGCTGCTGCTCCAAGCCCCGAGACGACATGCTGTAGGATTGATCATTTTTAGTATTTTAGGTATTTTGATGATTTTGAGACTTGGCTGGATTTTATTTAATTTTATCTCACCCCAAACACCCCATAATATTCACACCCTGGGATCCCCATTCGCCTCAGTACAAGGCTTCCCTGCATGGCCCGAAACGCACTTCCTGGGTCCACAGAGGGGTCTGGCTGGGAGTCAGGAAGTCACGCTCTGTTCCCCCCAGTAGTACTCCCTCCAGCCCCCCACCCCCAGCTCTGTCCATGCCCCTCAATCCCAACCCACAGCCCCCTTCTTCCACAGAGGAGGATGGCTGCTCTAAGGTGTAGGGGACCCACTCTGAGATTCCACTATCCAGTATAACACTGAGAGGGGGCAGACCTGGATGGCTTGATTCCACCCTCCTCCATACTCCCATGGGACCCCCTTGCTCTGGATCCAGGTGGGGGATAGAGCAAGTGAGTGCCCACCAGCTTGTCTGAGTTTGGTGGTGCAAAGTAGCCTCTGGGTATGCAGGGGCGGCAGGTTTGTATAATTTTGGTTTTGCCCAGAATGGGTCCAAGTCCCCCCCGCCTCCCCACCTTGTAAGCTGATATATATTTTTTAAAATAATGTAAAAATGGACTGGAAACAGTAAGCATTGAACAGTTTCCATATATTGCACAATATCACTATCATAAGAAAAATGTATTTAACTAAGAATATCAACTTTATTAATACTCTTTTGAATATGGAAACAACCAAGCACTCCTGGATCAATAACCCCCAAAAGCAAAAGGCTCTGTCTAATTCGCTATTGTACTCCAACCATGTAAATCTTGATAGCCAAGATTCATGAAAACTCCTTTTCTTATCTTTTAGATTTGCCACATCTTTCTTTTGTATAACTTCAATTTGCAAGCCTGGTTTCGAACTCAGGCCATCACTTGATAAATTACCCTTTTCTTTTTCTCTGGGTGTGACGTTCCCCTGGTGTTATCTGGACTGGTGATCTGCTAGGTCACTCCAATCCTTGACTCTGCGAGCCAGCCTTACCCTGCTCTGCTGTGAGAACCCCCACTCCTGGGCTGTTCACGCATAGCCTCTGCCATGTACGCTGCTCCTTGGATTGTGCAACCGAATGACACTAGCCAATATCTCCGGTCCCCGACACAACCCTAGGAACCTCCATCTTGCAGTTATGCACGCTGGACGCTGCAATCTTATATGAGTTCATCAGTTTAACAAAGGAATTGATATGTATCAGGCTTGTTCTCCCAAGGGGAGGCTCTGACATGCTTTAAACGAAATGCAGTGCTTCAGGTAGAGTAAACAAACAGATTTATTAACTACAAATATAGATTTTAAGTGATTGTAAGTCAAAGCACAACACGTTGGATTTGGTCAAATGAAATAAAAGCAAAACACATTCTAATCTGATTTTAACACTTTCAGTGCCCTTACATACGTCACCACAGGTTGGCTGGTTGCCCTTCAGCCAGGCTCTCCCCTTTGATCAGCGCTTCAGTCTCTTGGTGGTGATGTCTGTAGATGTAGGTGGAAGAGAGAGGAAGAGCCTGGCAAATGTCTCTCCCTTTTATCATGTCCTTTCTTCCCTCTTGGCTTTGCCCCACTCCCTTCAGAGTCAGGTGAGCATTACCTCATCCCAGTCCCAGACTGACCAAGGGAAGGGGGGTGACTCCCTTGAGAGTCCAACAGATCCTTTGTTGCTGCCTAGGCCTGTGTCCTTTGTTCCTGTGAGGCTGGGCTGGGTTTGCCCATACATGCCCTGATGAGGTGTGAACTGCCTCTCTGCTCTTGGAGAGTTTTGCCTAGGCCTGTTTTAAGCCATGAGGACACATTTTCAGCCTCCTAACTATATACATGAAATTATAACCTATAACATTACTGTAACAACAATTACTATAACATCACTATAACAACAATGCTCAGTGCATCATGAGCCTTCCGAAGACACCCGACATGACAAACTTTGCATTGGATACCACACAATCATATTAAAAGGATGAACATGGGGGTGTAGGGTATTCCCACGATGTACAGACCGTCACACTGGGTGTCACAGACTCACAGGTCGCATCCACTCTTGGCCCCATGCCATCCGTGGGGGGAACCCCCTTCAGTGTGACAGCCCTTCTCGGGGGTCCACTCTCTCTCACGGGTTAAGCCCCTCCACCGCCTGGAGCTGCACCTCTCGGAGCCTTAGCACACCTGTCTCTCACCGTGGGCCCCCTCAGGGAGTCCACTCGCCCTGGACCCCCAGGGCCTCCACTCCCAAAGGGAATAATGCAACCCTGCTCTCTAGACTGGAGTGACACTCAGCCAGTGTAAAACACGACGGTTTATTGACCATTTGAACACAGCATAAGAAACTCTCAGGGCCTTCAGGCCTGGCCTCCCTCAGCACAGTACATCCCAGTCTCCCCTGCATCCAGGTGGGCTCTGCCTGCTCTCCCTCTCCAGCCCAGAGCCCCCCTGCTTCCCAGCTGGGCATCTGATATCACCACCCCCAAGCCCCACCTCTGTCCATTGTCTTCTCTCCAGGTAAACAGGGTCGCCTGGGCCTCCTCTCCTCTCTTTCGTCCTCTGGCCCCCTCTGGCTGGAACCGGCTGGTTAGGTCACTGGGGTGCTCGCTTCGCAGCCCATTGTCCTCCCATTGGCCAGAACTGGCTGTGACTACCAAGCTGGGCCTTTGGGTCACCAGGTCACCAGTCGCTGGAGTATCCATTCTCCAGGCCATTGGCCGGGGTCCCAAGTTCCCTCTCTGGTCCTCTGTAACAACAAACTCCTTCTTCCATCACCTCGTTAAACCAGTAACACCCAGGGAAACTGAGTCCCACCCCTCTGCATGCAAACCATTGGAAAAACAAGGGGGAAAAAACAAGAAAATCCCCCACTTTGTCACACTGGGTAACTTTATTAAGAATTTATCCATTGTTGATTATTATTACACAAAATTAATGGGGTGGGGCTGAGGGGTTTGGAAGGTGGGAGGAGGATCAGGGTAGGGCAGAGGGTCGAGGTGCGGGGGTGAGGGCTGTGGGGTGGGGCTGGGGATGAGGGGTTCACGTTGCAGGAGGGGGCTCGGGGCTGGGACAGACGGTTGGGGTCGGGGGGGGGTGAGGACTCTTGTTGGGGGTGCGAGCTCTGGGCTGGGCCGGGGATGAGTTCAAACTTTGGGTGCAGTAGACAGGCTGCCCCAGGGCTGGGGCCAGAGAGGAGGACTTCCCCCAGCCCTCTCCCCACCGGCAGCAGCGAGCTCCAGGGGAGGGCCCCTCACCCCCGGCACGACACTCACCCAAGCCCCAGGCTGCTGCTCAGGAGGTCCAGACAAGATAAGCTCCCTCGGAGTTGTCTGCCGGGGTGGGGAGGGGATGCCGCTGCACCTCCAGTCAGTCAGTCAGTCTGCCGTGGGCAGGCAGCAAGGGAGTACAGTGCACAGCTGCAGGGGGCAGCCGCCTTCTGCCCAGGGCGCAGGTGAGGCAGGGAGGAGGGAGGCGCGAGGGAGTGGCAGGCGGGGCCGGGGGAGAGACCAGGCCCTGAACATTGCTGGATCCGGGCCCAGGTGGCCCTGAATTTGCTGGAGCACGGGCACCACAGGCCCATAAAACTCCCACCACTGCCTAGAGGACAGGTGAGCAGTGATGCTGGGGGACTTATCTCCCCTAGTGGCCTAGTGGGGGATATGCTCCCACTCTGTCTCGTTGACGTTCTCCCTGAGATGGTCCCCCAGGCAGCAGTAGCAGAACTCCATCCAGCACTCCGGGCACTCCACCAGGGGGCAGCCTAGCACAGGGTGGCTCACCAGGGTGTGGCACTCGGGACAGGCCCACTAGTCCTGTCCCCCAGCAGCCAGGTGAAGCTGCAGTGCCCACTGCATCCCAATAGGCTATAGAGGAGGAAATGCCCCCTGCACTCCAGTATCTGGGGGAGGTGTCAGTCTTCTCTGCACCCCAATACCCAGGAGATGGGGCAATGGCCCCTGCACCCCAATAGCTAGGAGAGGTGTCAGTTCTCTCTACATCCCAATACCCAAGAGATGGGGCAATAGCCCTGTCACAGAGTCACTGGACGATGCTCTGGAACTACTCCGTATGAAGCCAGTCAGGACTCTGGGGGAGCCTCCTCTCTCTGAGCAGACTGTCTCCAGGGCAAGAAGCTTACACAGCTTCGACCTTCCTGGGTCTGACCTCGGAGCATTCAGCATCCCCTGCCACACCGTGCGCTTCCCACAACGAGTCCGCCTGGGCGTGGCTCCTGGGGAAGCCAGAGAGCCCTGCACCCCAACTCTGCAGTCAGCAGTGACTCTCAGACAGCATAAAATGGAAGGTTTATTAGTCGACAGGAACACAGCGTAGAACAGAACTTGTCAGCACAGAAATCAGTGACTTTCAGCAAAGTCCATCTTGGGGCGTCCTGGGCCAGATGGCCTGGACTCCCCCTCTTCCAGACCCCCAAGCAGACTGCCCAGCTTGCTCCTCCTCCTTCTTTTTTTCTGGGGCAGTCACCTGCTCATCACCTGGTTGCATCCCCCTCCTGGGTCTCAAGTTACGAAGGACATGGGTTATGGGTCATAGCATATGTGCAGGCAGCTGGAGCAGCTTCACCTGCCCAGAGGTCTCAGCCAAAGTCACACACCTCTATTCCCACTACCAAGGTATCGGTGCAGCACACAGGGAAACTGAGGCACACACAGTATTCATGCAAAACAGTAAAACTCACATCGGCTCAACAGTAAGACTCACATACAACATAACAAGGGAAAATCCCCACTTCGTCACAGGCGCCTGCACCCCTATTTCTGGCAGAGGCATTACTCCTCCCTGCAGTGCACTGCCCCCGGCATCCTGTGAGCAAGGAGGGGGGGTCGGGCCCCTGGGGGTCCCCAAAACCTGGGAACGGGGCTGAGTGTGATGGGGCAGGATCTGGCCTTGGGGAGGCAGGAGGGGAGTTCTCAGGGGTCGCAGCAGGGGTTGAGTCGGGGTCTCCCTTGGGCTAGGGGGATCTGTTCAGCTCCTGCCTCCCGGCAATACTGCAGCTGGCCTCCCAGGAATTATCGTAATCCAGGTCTTCATCCTCGTCATGCTCCCACTCGGTCTCGTCGGCGTCCTCCCCGAGATGGTCCCTCAGGCAGCGGTAGCAGAACTCTGTCCAGCACTCCGGGCACTCCACCAGGGGGCAGCCTAGCCCAGTGTGGCTGACCAGGGTGTGGCACTCGGGACAGGCCCGCAGTGAGGGGCAGCCATGGACAGACGATCCCGGGGCCTGGATCTCCAGGGTGTCGTAAAGCGCAGCCTGTAGGGGGCACTGGGGATTGGAGCAGGATTTTCCCTGAGGCGAGGGGTCCTTCCAGTCCGTGCGGCAGCCCCAACAGAAGCAGTACAGCTCCCCGGCCCGCTGGGAGCAGGGCAGGCAGGGGGTGCGCAAGGTACCAGGGTGCAGATGCTGGACGAGGTGCTGGCAGCGCGGGCACTAGGGGAAGTCATGGCAGGGAGTTAGCCACCGGGGCGTGATGTGTCCTCTGTTCCCCTGGGCTCTGAGCTCTCAGTGCACCAGCCCAGCCTGTTGGAGATGCCCCTCCTCCCCCCGCAAAATACCATAAATGGGGACTTAACAATTGTAGCCAGTTTCACAAGGTTATTGGCTGGGAATTTCCTTAGCTTTTGTTTTAATATAGTATCTCTCTCTCTCTCTCTTTATCTATCCCCATCCACCCCCTCTATCGAATCTATCTATTTCCATCCACCTCCTCTATCTATATATCTATCTATATACGCACCCATTCATCCCCATACATACCCCTCCATACACACTCATCCAGCCCCATATACACCCATCTATCCATCCATCCCCAGACACACACATCCATCCATTCATCGTTAGCTACTGAGACCCAATCATCTGGGACGGGGGGGCTGGGATCCCCCCGGCCTCCCCCAGGACTCACCTGGCGGTAGCTGTCCCTGGCCCCCTCCTGTGCTAGGATTTGGGCCTCCAGCATGGCCTGGTCCTCATCTGAGAAGAGCCCGAGTTTGCACAGCTCCTGCCAGAGCCAATGGGTGTCCGGGCAGCAAGGGCAGCGGAATGAGGTGACGCCCTGGATGGGAATGGGGGGACCTGGATCGGCCACCAATTCTCCCCTATCCTGCAGCCCCCGGCAACCCACCTACCCCACCCCCATCCCTCCCCAAGTGCCCTCCCCTATCACCCCAACTGACCCCTCCCCCTTGAACCCTCTCCCCTTCCCCTCTCCCTCCTCATCCAATCCCCCTAGCACCCCCTAACCCCTCCCTTCCCCATCACCCCAAATGACTCCACCCCCCTAAACCCCACTCCCTTTCCCCTGTCACTCCGCATCCAATCCCCCGGCACCCCCTAACCCCTCCCCTTCTCCTGTCACTCTGCATCCAATCCCCCAGCACCCCCTAACCCCTCCCCTTCCTCATCACCCCAACTGACTCCTCCCCCCGAACCCTCACCTCAACTGATCCTTCCCCCTTAATCTCCCCTTCCCCTGTCACCCCACATCCAATGCCCCTGGCACCCCCTGACCCCTCCCCTTCCCCATCACCCCAACTGACCCCTCCCCCTTCAAGCCCCGGAACCCGTCCCGTCACTCCGCATCCAATCCCCCTCCCCTGGCACCCCCCACCCAACCTGCCTCCCCATCACTCCCTCAACCACCCCCAAAATCTCCCCTGAAGATCCAGCCCCGGCGGGGGGGTTACCTGGTCCAGCAGCGCCCGCACCCAGCCCCGCAGCCCAGCCGCGCTCACCCAGTGCCCACAGGACGCCCGTCCTCGCAGCGCCCCGGGGGACCCCGCACCTGCAGGGAGAGAGGGGGAGGGGTGAGACAGGGCCCGACCCCCCCGGAGCTCGGCTGCTCCAGCCCTTCCCCTGGGGTGACCCCAAAAGGCCCCACGGGGGGAGGGGAGGGGCCAGGGTCTCACCTGGAGCCCCCCCGGGGGGGCAGATCACCTGGAACTGCTCGGCCAGCGCCCGCCACGGCCCCAACGCCATCGCAGGCTGCCGGGATCATGTGTCCTGGGCTGGGAAACCCCGCGGGAATCCACCCGCTTTCCCTTTCGCTTTTGCCTCTCTACGGTGACCAGCCCCCCAGTTCTGCAAGGGTCCCTCACTCCGGACCTGCAGCTCCTGCTAGCCCAGCCCTGGGCTCCCCCCCACCAGCTCTGCCAGTGCCCTTCACTCCGGACCTGCAGCTCCCTGCTAGCCCAGCCCTGGGCTCCCCCCACCAGCTCTGCCGGTGCCCCTCACTCCGGACCTGCAGCTCCTGCTAGCCCAGCCCTGGGCTCCCCCCGCCCCCAGCTCTGCCGGTGCCCCTCACTCCGGACCCGCAGCTCCCTGCTAGCCCAGCCCTGGGTCCCCCCCCCCACAGCTCTGCCGGTGCCTCACACTGTGCTCAGTTACTGACAGCTGGGTGAGAGCTGCAGCTGCCCTCCTCAGCCTCTGGGCCAGGAACGTAATGCACCTGCGGGGCTGGGCGAGGCAGGGCTGGGCTAGCAGGAGGCTGCAGGTCGGGAGTGAGGGGCACCGGTAGAGCTGGGGGGCTGGGCAGAAAGGGAAAGCGGGTGGATTCCTGCGGGGGGTGTTTCCCAGCCCAGGACAGATGATCCCGGCAGCCTGCAATGGCAGTGGTGGACGCTGCTGAGCAGTTCCAGGTGATCTTCCCCGTTTGGGGGGCCCCAGGTGAGACCCCAGACCCTCCCCTTACCCCTGTCCCCGGGAGGCCCTTTGGGGTCATCCCTTGGGAAGGGATGGAGCAGCTGAGCTCCCAGGAGGATGGGGCCCTGTTTCACCCCTCCCCCTCTCTCCCTCCAGGTGGTGGTGGGGGGGTCCCCTGGGGCGCTGTGAGGACATTGGGTGAGCGCAGCTGGGCTGCGGGGATGGGTGTGGGTGTTGCTGGACCCCCCGGCATGGGCAGGTGGGCGTGGGGGGGGGGTTGCAGGAGGGAGGAGTCGAGGAGAGAGGGAGGGCTGGATTTTCAGAGCAGATTTTGGGGCCAGTTGAGGGAGTGATGGGGAGGGGAGGTTGTTGTGGGGTGCCAGCGGAAGGGGAGGAGAGTTCAGGGGGGTTAAGGAGGAAGGCAGTTGGGGAGGGATGGGGATGGGGTAGGTGGGTGGCCGGGGGCCGCAGGGGAGAATTGGTGGCTGATCCAGGTCCCCTCATTCCCATTCAGGGCGTCACCTCGTTCCGCTGCCCACGCTGCCCGGACACCCCTTGGCTCTGGGTGTGGGGCACACCCCACAGAAGTCATACAAGCAATTCCCTCAGACACTCCATTTTCCCAGTATCACCACCAGCACCACTCCTTATGGGGATGATTGGTTATGAAAACCAACACCCCAGTAAAAGAAAAAAGATTCTCCCGATCCCAAAGGACCAAGCCCCAGACCCAGGTCAATATACCAGTCAGATCTTACCCACAAATCAGACTGTTGCCAATCCTTTAGAATCTAAAATCTAAAGGTTTATTCATAAAAAGAAAGAAATATAGATGAGAGTTAAAATTGGTTAAATGGAATCAACTACATACAACAATTGCAAAGTTCTTAGTTCAGGCTTGTTTCAGGCTTGATGGGATTACTGCTGATTTATACCAATCAGGTCTCTGGAGTACAAACATCCCAGCTTGGATGGGTCGTTCAGTCCTTTGTTCAGAGCTTCAGTTTCAAGCACAGTTCCTCCAGAGGTAAGAAGCAGGACTGAAGACAAAATGGAGGGGTTTCCAGGGCCTTTTATATCCTCTGCCATGTGGAAGGACCCTTTGTTCTTACTGTGGAAAATCACAGCAGCAAGATGGAATTTGGAGTCACATGGGCAAGTCACATGTCCATGCATGACTCAGTTTGCAGGTGGCAGCCATTGCTCACATGCTACCTTGAACGTTCCCAGGAAGGCTCCTCAGATGTGGATTGGAGTCTCCCAAGGTCCATTGTCAGTTAAGTGTTTCTTGATTGGGCACTTACTTAGAATAGTCCTTTCTCAAGAAGCTGACCAAATGCTTCACTGGTGCTACCTAGAATCAAACACATTGAGATACGAGTACGTAGCCCATATTCATACTTCAAATACAAAAATGATACACACATACAGACAGCATAATCATAACCAGCAAATTACAACCTCTCCATAGACACCCTACTTGACCTCCTTTGTACAAGATTTGGTGCAACTATAGGACCCTGGTTGCAACAATGATCTATATGGTCAAAATTCATGTCAATAACATCACAGATGGGCATGGAGATGGATGGATAGATGGATATGGATGGGGATGGATGGCTGGATTGAGGATTATATATTGGGATGGATGGATTGACGGGTAATAGATACTAAATTAAAATAAAAACGAAGGAAATTCCCAACCAATACCCTTCTGACACAGGCTACAATTGTTAAATCCCCTTTTATAAGGTTTTGGGGTAGGGTCTGCGACTGACTGGGCTGGGAGTCTTAGCGCTGGGATACAGAGAGCTCAGAGCTTGAGGGAATAGACTATCACACCCTAGTGGTCAATGCTTCCCATATCTCCCCTCAGTGCTCGTTCAGGTCCTGGACCCAGGGACCCCGCGCACCCCCTGCCTGCCCTGCTCCCAGCGGGCCGGGGAGCTGTACTGCTTCTGTTGGGGCTGCCACGTGGACTGGAAGGACCCCTCGCCCCAGGATGAATCCTGCTCCAACCCCCAGTGCCTCCTGTACAACGCCCCGGAGATCCAGGCCCCGGGATCGTCTGTCCATGGCTGCCCCTTGCTGCGGGCCTGTCCCGAGTGCCACACCCTGGTGAGCCACACTGAGCTAGGCTTCCTCCTGGTGGCATGCCTGGAGTACTGCATGACGTTCTGCTACCGCTGCCTGAAGACGGCCATGGCACACTGTGTGCAGCACAGCGACCCTGTGCATGGTGGATATGGATCCCCCCGCTGCCCTGTCAGCCCGAGGCAGGACCCATGACGGGAAAGCAGTGCCCGACCGCGACAGGCATGAAGGGCACAGCTCCTCCTGGGACTTGCTCTGCCCTGGGTTGAGCATCACAGCCAAAGGGCTGGGCCCCATCTCACCCTGGTTACTAGATCCTCAGTTCCTCCCCTCGGCCTCTCATGGCTCTTCAGGGCCAGGGCTGGGTCTGTCCAGCACTAGTCACAGTGGGGAAAAGTCAGAATAAAGAACCATAAATGGTGTGTCTGAGTTCTGGATTTAGAGGGGAGTCCCAATGGTGAACCCCACTGATAGCCAAGTGGCTGGGAGTCTCACAGGTTAACCAAGTGGCAGGGAGTCCCACCGGTGAACCCCATCGAATAACATGGCAGGGAGTCCCATAGGGTAATCCCACTAACTAGGGGTCACACATTTGTAGCATCTGCAGGCTGAGCTCACTGCACACCCTGGAGGTTCCTGGCATCCCACCATCCCCCTTCCCACATGCTACCTGCATGCCACCCTCCCAGCCCCCCTCTATTTCAGGGAGTCCCTGCAACTCCTCTGTGAACCTACCCATTCCCCCTCCCCCATTTGGCCCCCCCATGCCAGTGGCTGTGCGCACCCCCATCCCTACTACCCCCTGCTCTGTCTGCCCCTTTCCCCCATCACAGTCCCTGGGCAGGCTGCCCCTGCTGGGACCCTCCTTTAGTCCCCGGAGCGCTTCCCTCCCATGCGACAAGCCAGCCCCTCCCCTTCCCTCTGGGGTGGGATTCCTCAAGCAAGCTCTGCGGGTCACACCACACTGGGTGCCACCCAGGTGCCCTAGTGGGGCAGGTGCAATGTCAAAAACTGCTCCCGACAGATTTGGCTATTTGTAGCAGCTACTGACGTCTGAGGTGTTCTTTTTAGCTGCACTATAACAATTTGGTACTTCTTGTTTTTCCATCCTCAGGTCAGGGTCGGCCGTTGTGACTGATTGGGTCACTCCTGTCACAATGTGCTACCGTTATGAAATCTCTGTTTTAAATGTGGACACAACTAAAGAGAGGTATTTTTCAAAATCTGAAAACTTCATTATTGTACAAGGTCTATAAACACACATAGCTTACTTTACATGTCAACATTATTTAAAAAACAAGCATCTAAACGTGTTTTTAGATACAGAGTTAACATTTTTTTCTTTACTCAAATGTATATTCAAATTGAACTTTATTACTCAGTTATATTCCAACTGAATAATTCCAAGAAAGCCAAAATATTTCTCTTAAGAAAATAATTATACACTATATGTTTTTTGTAAACATTTCAACTGTGCACACTTTGTGCAGTTGTACTTTCTTCTGATCAATTAGGATGTCTTCATTGCTTCCCTCTGGAAGGCAGGGCTCACACTTGGATAAGTAATAGATGAGAAAATGACACAGAACTAATATTGCTAACTATAATGTCAATTAACTCATAACATTTATAAAACAATATTCATTAGTCAAGATATGACTGTCAACAGCTGTGGAAATATTTACTAATGTGGAATTATCACAAGAATCCTGACCCTTAGCCGGGTTATTCCATCGGGTCTATATGCAGCTAATCACAACTTTTGTTCTTGTACTATAAACAATCATATTCTGTGTGTTTATCTGCTCCAACATAAGCTGTGTGTTTCTGATGCAATTTTGTATTTCTTACCATCATGCAATCTTCATTTTCACCTTTGCAAATAACACAGTTGCAGTACATGCAGTACGCCTCCATGCTTTCTGCAAAATCAGTATAATGTACTCAGATAATGACTACCTTGTGACCAAAGCTCTGAATAGAAATCTTGATTTATTCATGAATGTCAGTTATTTAAATTATGAAGTTACTGGTTTGAAATATTTTTCTTGTTTTGGGTCATATTTTACATTATATTTGGTACACATCTATTTATCTCAAACTTTTAGTTTACTGCTGGTGAATAAAACTATATCCAGTTCGATTTCACAGCTCTTTCAATATCAACCATTCACCCCTCCACATTTTTGCTACAGTCACCATTACAGAACCAAACCTGTGACACATCCCACTCCATGTGTATTGAGTGAACTGTTTCTGATATGACATTTATCTCATTCTTCCTGTTATCTTCCCATATACTATGGGCTCACGGGATATATGTAACAACTTTATTACCTGACACTTTCATTAAAAGAATTGCTATTTTTCTTCTATACATAGTTAGCGTCTCTTCTATGGTTTCCACAGTACTGCTGTCTTTATGCTCTAAATACGTTTCTGCAAACTAGTAACACTTTTAATTAGAAAACACAGAATAATTACACATCATTAAGAAATGATCATGGAAATTTGACACTGAATATTTTGAGGATAAGTGGCCCACAGTTGTGCCCATCTGCTGGTCTCTTGTGTTCCCCAATTTTTGTTTTGCAGAGTGCCATTGTGGATTTTCCAGTTTCTGGGTGGATGAAGGATCTGAAATGTATAGGGAATACAGTAGCTGACTTTATGAGTGGGTTTCATGTTTTCTTACACTTATTCCAGATGTTTAGTAATCCTTTATTTTTCTATTCAATGAATGGTTGCAATGACTTCATGCTCATAGTCATATATATACTTGGTTTCATGTTATGGTATCAGCGTCTTACACTATATATCACTTGATTTGCTAATAACACCTTCTCAATCATGCCAAATGCTAGTGTTTTGGGCCCAGGTTCAATGAAGTAATTAGCCCAGAGGTGGGGAAACTACGGCCCGTGGGCAGGGCCGGCACCAGGCACCCAAGCACATGCTTGGGGCGGCACCTGGTAAGGGGCGGTGGGGGGAGCGCGGCGCGGC
>NW_020664812.1:1981690-1995846 GCF_002925995.2 Terrapene triunguis | reverse complement strand
GCTCTCCACGCTGAGCAAACAGGAAATGAAATTCAAACGTTCGCGGGACTTTTCCTGTCTACCTGGCCAGTGCATCTGAGATGAGAGTGCTGTCCAGAGCGGTCACAATGAAGCACTGTGGGATAGCTCCCGGAGGCCAATAATGTCGAATTCCGTCCACACTACCCCAATTCCGACCCCCTAAGGCCGATTTTATCGCTAATCCCCTTGTCGAGGTGGTGTTAAGAAACCGGTTTAAAGGGCCCTTTAAGTCGAAAGAAAGGGCTTCGTAGTGTAAACGTGTCCAGGCTTAAGTCGATTTAACGCGGCTAAAGTCGACCTAAACTCGTTGAGTAGCTGTTTGTCAGTCTGCGCATCAATAGCTCGACCCGACCCCTCTGTCCTAGGTATTCATACAGCACCAGTCCCCACAGGACCCCGGGCGGCACAGCACACACACTAGCGACCCTCTGGTAAGTTCCCCCAGCCTCCTGCTGCCTTCCCCGAGTGTGGGCTCCCCAGCCCCGGGGCTCTCCACCCTGCCCCTTGCCACGCACCCACTGCTCCCCCCGGACAAGGGAAGGCAGGGGACGGGAGTCCCCTCCAGCCCTCGCCCGGCTCCCATGTGAGTCCGGCGAACTACATTTCCCGGCGCCCTCTGCAGGGGAAGGGCTCCCGGAGGGGAGGGGAGGGCTCGCACTGCAGGCGCAGCTTCCCCCGGCTTGTCCGTGCGCCCCGGGCCGGGCTGGCTGCGCTCCGCGCCGGCCGCTCGCGGGTCGCGGTGAGTGGCTGTAGGCTCCCACGGAAGGGCAGCGTCCTCCAGCCACCCCTCCGTCGTGCCCAGCTGCGCTCCGGGGCCAGACCGGGGCTGGAGCGCAGTGGCTGGGCAGGGGCTGGCGGGGTTCTGGCGCGCATCTCTCCAGGAGCTCCGCCGCAGCGCGACGGGACTTGCCCCCTGCAGGGGCAGCTGGGCCAAGGAGCCGTGTGCCAAACCTGGCCCCCGCAGGGCAGCCCTGGGCCCCGGGTGCTGTGGGATGTGCCAGGGTTGCGCGCTCTGCCCCCGGCGGCTGGCTCTGGCTGGCGCTCCGCCCGCCTGACTCAGCCAAGCCTGGTTCCTGGGGTTCAAAGGCGTCCTTCCCTTTCGGGAAACGCTGGCCCTAGGGGGAGGCGGGGTTGATGCATCGTAGGGGCCCCCTGCCCGCTTGTTGATGGGAGCCTCCGTGGGCTCCCTGTCCCACCTCTCCCTCCACACCAGACACCCCCACTGTCGCTGCCCTGTCCAGCCCTGAACTCCCACTCCATTGCCTTGACCATACAGTCTCTGCTCCCGCAGCCTGGTGAACGTCCCTTTGCTCCCTCTGTGGAGAACCAGCCACCACCCTCCTTCCTCGGCCCGCTAGCTCAAACCTCCAGTGCCTTGAGAAAGATCTGCTTGGAATGGGCATGGTGCATGCTGATTATCACGTCACCCCTATCCCACAAATACTATCCTTTGCCTTTCTTCTGGTACCCCCCAGGGCAGGGGCTGTCTCCCCCTCTGGCTTTGGGAAGGGCCTGGCACTTGGGGTGAGGGGCTTACCTCAGCCTGGCTGCAAAAAAAATTGTGGACTGGTTTGTCTGCAGGCCGTCTGCCAGAGTGGCGTGGCATGGAGACCCCCTGCCACAGCCTCTCACACCCGTCAGTGCTAGGGACGGAGGTTCAGGAGCGGAGCTGGACATCATCCGCCGTACAGGGCCGAGGGAGCTGGAGCACGGGCCAGGGCTGGATTTCCAGCCAAGCCCAGGATAGAAGATGGGCACAGAGCAGGGAGCATCTCTGCCCGAGCAGGTGAAGATGGAGGAGCAAGACCAGCCAACCAGGCCTGCCCTGAGGGAGGAGCCAGAGTCAGTGGGGAACCACCCTCCCTCGAGGCAGGCCTGGGTGAATGATGAACTCAGCAGGTGTCAGGGATTGCAACAGATGGTGAATCAGCTATGTTTGCAGGAGAAGCCAGAGCTTCATGGGGCCGGGCCCCCTGCCCCCCACAGCCCCACGGGGAGATGGGGAAGGGGGGGAGACTGAGCCCGATCTCGCCACCACCAAACGAGTGACTGACACCTGCCAGGAGCCCAGGGCGCTGGGGGGAGCCCGAGACACACACCCCCTCGGTGGGGAAGACCAACAGTCCCACGCCAGCCTGGAGGCCAGGGAGGCTGGTGACGGTGCCAAGGTGAAGGGAACTGTCCTGCGCCGCCACGACATGGAGACGCAGCGCCAGCGCTTCAGGGGCTTCCGCTACCGGGAGGCAGAGGGGCCACGGGAGGTTTACGGCCACCTGTGGGAACTTTCCCATCGCTGGCTGCAGCCAGAGACCCGCACCAAGGAGCAGGTGCTGGAGCTGCTGGTTCTTGAACAGTTCCTGAGCCTCCTGCCTGAGGAAATGCAGAGCTGGGTGCGGGAGCATGGCCTGGAGAGTGGCCAGGAGGCCGTGGCCCTGGCAGAGGATTTCCAGCTTATTCCCCAGGAGCCTGGGTGGCCGTCCCAGGTATCCTGGTCTGGGGGGGAATGTAGGCAGGGAGGCAAAGACAAACCAGGGAGGGAATTGTCCCGGGGCACCGGATGCTGAGTGGGGGATGGTCCTGCCAGACCAGCTGCAGGGCAGGAGATGGTCCCTGGAGGCGGCGGGCAGGGGATGGTCCCGGGAGCAGCGGGTGCTGAGTGAGGGTTGCGTGTTGTTCCAGGCCCCAGTGACCTTGAAGGCGGAGGTCGTGTGTACCTCTGAGGAGATGCCCGGGAAGGAGGACAAGCAGAGGAACGCCACGCCGGCAGTTCACGACGCACTGGGTGAGGAGTCACAATCCCTGTTCTGTCTGCGATGTTGTGGGAGGGAGGAACCTGAGTCCTCGTCCTGTCCCTGGAGAAGGGAGGAAGCCGGCTCTGGCACTGGGGCTGGGTGACGATGTTCCTGGCACAGCTGGAGTTATGGACTGCGGTGCACCATCCTGCCCTGTGGGGCCTGCCCTGCCCTGTGGGGTCTGCCCTGCCCAGCAGGGGCTGTCCCATCCTGCGGGGTCTGCCCTGCCCAGTGGGGAATTTCCTGCCTTGCCCTGTGGGAAATTTCCTGTCCTGCCCTGTGGGGCTGCCGCTTGCCCTGCCCTGTGGGGTGTGTCCAGCTGTGGGACCAGCTCTCAGTGGCACGTTGTGAGTTCCCCTGCTCTCTTTCCTCAAACAGGATTTTCCACCCATGGCCCAGATGCTGTCTTCTGGCTGGAAGGAGGGGCTGAGGCGCTTGTCCCGGATCCCCAGGGCCCTGAGGAGATGGAGACCCCTAGTGGTGACTGTGAAGGTGAGCAGTGAGCGAGACCTGCTCTGTGACTAGCTGTGATGGTCGGAAAGGCTGGGACCGCAGCGGGCAGAGCGGGCGTGGTGTGGGCAGGGCCAGTGGAACACTGAGCTCTCCCATGTGCCCTTCTGCCTCCTCAGAAAATGGAGTGGAGCTGCTGTGATGCCAGCACGGGGCATCCCCTGCCTTGGTGCTTGGCCAGTGCATGGGAACTGGGAACCAAATCCAGCCCCTTTGGCCCCTGGCACCAAGCTGGGCTCTGTCCTGTGATGGGCTTGGTTGTCGCTAGGCAGGTGCAGAGCACGGGGCATGGGGTGGTTTGGGGATGGAGGGAGGTGACATCACTGGCTTTTATTTTAAGGACGTGCAATTTGGGAGTGGGTACATCCCCTCCCCTTCAGCCTGCTCTGCAAATGGGTCAAGAGCCAGAGAGCCTGGCCCTGGGTTGCCAGGGTCAGGGAGAACAAACCCTGAGGGGGCTGGGGCAGTTCCTATCTCCGCCCCACACCGCACAGGGGGAGGACTCAGCTAGGGGGCTGCAGGCCCAGCAAGGCCTGGGCACCCCGCTCCTGAGCACAGGGACTGACCAATGGTTAGTAGTGAGCTAGTGCCTAGAGACCCCAGCCAGTCTCTGGACCCTGCTGGCTGGGGTGTGACATAGACAGTCTCCCGGCCTGCACACATAGCAGGGATCATCACCCCTTTGGCCACTTGGGGAGCCCACGGTCACGCTGGGAGCATGTTGCAGAGGCAGGAAGCCAGCGTTGCTCTCCTGAGTGCCAGGCCCGGTCCTGCCCACAAGCTGCCCCAGGGATCCAGGTAGGGTGGCCATTCCTTTGGGCAGTGATAATTGGCTGTGAGCAAGGGGGTCGTACGGAAGGGTCTGGACCCAGGGCGATTGACCTTTGGAGTCCATGACTGAGGCGGAGGACCCGGGGGGGTTGGGCCGGAGAAGGAGTGGTGTGTTGAGGTGATCGGTCATACGGGCATGGGAAATAGAAAGGAGCGGGAGGGTTGCTCATGGGGGCGTCGAGAAGGGGATGGGAGGGATCTGGGTCCTGGGGTTTGGAGACTGCGAAGGGGATAGATGGGTGATTGGGAATGGTGAGTAGCGGGCGTTGGAGATCAGTTGTTCCTGGGCTTGCCCTTGCAGCTCCTCCAGTGTCTCATTCCGAGAGGAGACTGCGCCCGATTCCCGGCTGTCTGCCAGGCATAGCTGCAGCTTTAACAACATTGCAACGAGGGCTGGCCGGAAAACAAGGGTGCTGAGGGAAAACTGCAGGGTTCTGACCGGGTTTGCATTCCACATGGGAGCAAAAATAAGGCCTTGCCAAATGTTTCACAAAAAATTTGAAAGAGAAAGCGCTCTACTGGGCTGGACAATAGCTCTGTGGTCAGAGCCCATGCCTGGGGGACGGGAGACATTGCTCTGTCTGATTGTGGGAGAGTTCTGAGCAACAGGTATAGTGTCAGTCTCTCGTTCTTTCCTCTTGGAGCTGTTCTTCTTGGTATAAATAACATGGAGCCATTGGGCCAGAGGCAAAGAGGTTTGACACTGCAGCGCAGTGGTCAGAGTCCCCACTGGGGCTGCGCTATACATCGGGCCTTACCAAATTCGTGGCCGTGAAAAACACGTCACGGACCATGAAATCTGGTCTCTCCCCCATGAAATCTGGTGTTTTCTGTGCTTTTACCCTATTCTATACAGATTTCACAAGGGAGACCAGCATTTCTCAAAGTGGGGGGTCCTGACCCAAAAGGGAGTTGCGGGGGTGTTGCAAGGTTATTTTGTGGGGGGTAGCAGTATTGCGACCCTTACTTCTGTACTGCCTTCAGAGCTGGGCGGCCGGAGAGCAGTGGCTGTTGGCCAGGCATCCAGCTCTAAAGGCAGCGCCCCGCCAGCAGCAGCGCAGAAGTAAGGGTAGCAATACCATACCAGGCCACACTTACTTCTGTGCTGCTGCCTTCAAAGTTGGGTGGCTGGAGAGTGGCGACTGCTGACTGACAGCCCAGCTCTGCAGGCAGCAGCACAGAAGTAAGAGTGGCTATACCATACCATGCCATCCTTACTTCTGCACTGCTGCTGGCGGCAGCTCTGCTTTCAGAGCTGGGTTCCCGACCAGCAGCCACCACTCTCCAGATGCTCAGCTGTCAAGGCTCCTTCCCCACTCTGAACTTTAGGGTACAGATGTGTGGGCCTGCATGAAAACTTCTAAGCTTAACTACCAGCTTAGATCTGGTCCGCTGTCACCACTCCCAATGTGCTAATTCCCTTCCCTGGGTAGCCTTGAGAGACTCTTCACCAATTCCCTGGTGAATACAGATCCAAACCCCTTGGATCTTAAAACAAGGAGAAATTACCCATCCCCCCTCCTTTCTCCCACCAACTCCTGGTGGATCAAGATCCAACCCCCTTGGATCTAAAAACAAGGAAAAATCAATCAGGTTCTTAAAAAGAAGGCTTTTAATTAAAGAAAAAGGTAAAAATCATCTCTGTAAAATCAGGATGGAAAATAACTTTACAGGGTAATCAAACTTAAAGAGCCCAGAGGAACCCCCTCTAGCCCTAGGTTCAAAGTTACAGCAAACAGAGGTAAACACCCTAGTAAAAGGTACATTTACAAGTTGAGAAAACAAAGATAAAACTAACACGCCTTGCCTGGCTGTTTACTTACAAGTTTGAAATATGAGAGACTTGTTCAGAAAGATTTGGAGAGCATGGATGGATGTCTGGTCCCTCTCAGTTCCAAGAGTGAACAACCACCAAAACAAAGAGCACAAACAAAAGCCTTCCCCCCACCAAGATTTGAAAGTATCTTGTCCCCTTATTGGTCCTTTGGGTCAGGTGTCAGCCAGGTTACCTGAGCTTCTTAACCCTTTACAGGTAAAGGGATTTTGGAGTCTCTGGCCAGGAGGGATTTTATAGTATTGTACACAGGAGGGCTGTTACCCTTCCCTTTATAGTTATGACATCAGCAATGAAGGCGCCACCGCTGCCGCCATCAGCAGCTCAGAAGTAAGGATAGCAATACCACAATCCCCCCTACAATAACTTTGTGACCCCCCACAGGGGGGAGGGATAGCTCAGTGATTTGAGCATTGGCCTGCTAAACCCAGGGATGTGAGTTCAATCTTTGAGGGGGCCATTTAGGGATCTGGGGCAAAAATCTGAGGAGTAGTCCTGCTTTGAGCAGGGGGTTGGACTAGATGACCTCCTGAGGTCCCTTCCAACCTTGGTATTCTATGATTCAACTCCTTTTTGGGTTAGGACCCCTACAATTACAACACTGTGAAATTTCAGATTTAAATAGCTGAAATCATCAGCCTGACTGAGGGCTTATGCTGGAGTCTGTCTGGGTTTGACCAGAAATTCCATCCTAGACCTGAGAATCCTTCCCAACAAAAGGTTTGGTTTCCCCAAATTGGTATTTCCATAAGACATTTTGTCAACCTGGGGTAGGGTTACCACCTGGCTGGTATTTGACCGGCCTAGATTTTTTTTATGGATTTGCCAGTTGCCAGAAAAATAATTTAATCTGCTGAGTTTTTTTAACCCTGGTCTAAAGATTGGCATTATTATCACAATAGTATGCTAAAAGTTTTGGTGTCCAGCTAAAGATGCTGCAGCGTTCCCACCTCTGCAGTGTAAGTGATAACAGATCATCACTGTTGAAAATACAGCGGCTGCCCACCAACACACAAGCATGTGTGTGAGAGGGTTTGAGCATGCGAGAGTGAAGAGATGTGCTGTTATCAATCTTATCTATAGAGTTGGCGGCGGAAGCTGTGCTGCTCGGTTCACGATGGCCGAGTAGAGTTGGCAGCGGAAGCGGTCGATGAGGAAGAGAAAAAGTAGATACTTATAGAGATTACATAGAAAGACGAGAGGAAATGCGAGGTGGATTCATAGTACCAGGAGAGAAGCGGTGCACTGTCTGCTGAAAGCAGTATGGCGTCTGTACACCAAAAAGGCGCGAAACGATTGCCATAGCTTTCACAGAGGGAGGAGCGACTGACGACACACACCCAGAAGCACCTGCGAGAATGTTTTTGCCCCGTCATGCACTGGGAGCTTAACCCAGAATTCCAATGGGCGGATGGGACTGCGGGAAATGTGGGATAGTTACCCATAGTGCACCGCTCCGACATTCGATGCTAGCCTCGGTACTGTGGACGCACTCCGCCGAATTCACACACTTTAGTGGGGACACAAAAGACCAAATGTATAAAATTGCTTCCGAAAATTCGAATAGAATAATTTTGAAATAATTTCGTACTGTAGATGTACCCAAAGGTGGTGGTGGCCCTAGCAGCGTATGGTGTAATGACAAGGGGCCAGCTGGTGCAAATTGGCCTCACTCCATGGAAGGTAGCAAAGTTATGGCAGTTTTCACCAGTGGAAGGTTCAGCCAAGATGTAACAGCTGGATGTAGGCACCACTTTCAGCGTCAGATGTTCTTCAAGGCGGATGGCTCACTACCACCTACCTTCTGCCAGACTGGACACTTGGGGGCCGGAGGGCAGCTGGTGGCCTCAGCAGCTTTCACTCAGGTGCTGGGGTCAGGGGAGGAGAGTGCTGGTGCTATGCCAGACTCTGCCTGCAGCTCAGCTGGGATGCCATTCACAGCAGCCCTGCCTGGGCTGGTTTTCATCCCCCCTGTGTGCTGCAATTGGCCATGGAATCGTTAAGCAGGTTGATGTAACAATACTCCCAGAGGGGTTGTTGTCTGTAGAGACTGGTCCTGAGACTTCCGGATCTCAGTGTGTGGCTTTAGCTCTCGTTAGACACGCCAATGGTCAACTGACATTACTGGGCACAGTTCACAACTCTCAGCTCTATTGTTTCAGGCTGTCTGCAGATGCCAGCAGACATCGCTTCACCCTTTAGCTCATGTCTTGAAGGTTTTCTTCACCACCTTCAGATAGAAGCTTAGATCCTGGGAAACAAGCTGGCAGCTACCTGAGGAAAGTACGCCAACCCAGCCCAATCTGCAGCCCAGCTGATATCAGGATGTCAGGTGTGGCCCCTTCTTACTGCTTCCTGTCTGTATTGGAGTCAGAGCCACTGGCTTTAGGACTGGTTATTTTCATTAGCCATGGAGGGGCCACAGCGCTGGGAGACAGAAGCATATTCTGTCCTGGCTGGGGCATCATCAGTACAATTCCCTAAGCTGTTAACTATGCAGTCACTCCCCAAGGCCCCAGGCAGTGTTAGGACCCCACTTTGCTTGGCCTTGCACAGACACAGCCCCTGCCCCAAAGAGCTTCCAGTGACAAATGATGGACAGACACAAGATGGGGGAAGGGATGCAACCTATGAGCAATGATCAGGTGATGGCAGGCTTGTGGCTAACTGCCTACAGCGTGGGGCTCCAATCTGTTTGGTTTATTTCTCTTATAAAACCCCAGCAGCTGTGGTTTGTCCTGGCCTTGCTCCACTGGGGATAAACCAGACCAATGCAGCGCGGCTCTCTGTGAGTGGGCTGCACGCCACAGGAGCCAGTATAGAAAGAGCCTCCGTGCAGGCAGGCCTGGAGCTTTGGGGAGCAGAGCTCAGAGGCTGCAAGGGGCTGTTGGAGAGAGGGAAGCTGAAGAGAGGAATAGGAGGGAAAGACGCACAACAGGCCATGTCCCAGGGTGGTCTGTGCCTGTTAAGCGTGAGCAGGGGGTGGGAAAGGGGTACAGCGCTGTGACCAGGGCCCTAGGGAGGGCCACACTGAGATTGCTCAATTAGGGCAAACTGCAGAGAACGGGGCACACAATCCCCAACACTGATGGTTATTCTATACACCAAGCAAGCAACAACAAAACAGTTTCTACAATATCTTACTGGTTACCCAGAAGCCAAAGACACAACTCCCTTAAAGATATCCAGCTTTGGCTCTCACCCAGACAGCCAAATCAAATGTGATGAGGATTACTGAAAATCTTGTTCATCATATATAAAGTTCTACCAATCCCAAAGGATCAGGCACATTACCCACCGGTCAATCCCAAATACACACTTACAGCCAATTCTTATTAACTAAACTAAGATTTATTAAAAAAGAAGAGAGAGAGTATTGTGGTTAAAAGATCATTACACATACAGATATGAATAAAATTCTTAGGTCAGTTTCATAGCAGAGATGGTGAGCTGCTGAGTTGCAAAAAGTTCTTTCAGAATCAATTCATCAGGTTATGTCCAAAATATGCCGTCCATATCCAGAGTTTGTTCTAATTCTTCCATGAGAATTAGCAGGATAATCCAGACTGGAGCTGGAGACCTCAGTCTTGTGACTCAAGCTTCCCCTGACCAAGCTTAAGCAGATCTAAGATAACAGGTCAGGGCCCTTGAGTTCTTTTATAGATCTCTGGCAGGCTATCAATAGCCTCTTGACAACAGGTATTCCTTGGGTGAAGAATAGTGGCTTTGAAGTAAAACCTTCTATTTACTATGTATACCAGGTAATTAGTTGCATTCATCAGCCTAAGGAAATTCTCCATTAAGCAGTTCATAGATAATTTACTACAAACTTCAAAGAGAAATAAGGACAATTATATTATTACACACAAGTTCCAGCTATCTCTTACTGTTCCCCTTTGATCTCTGAATCAATAGAATACAGTAAGAGACAGGAACCATCTGGTTACATGGTTAACATCTAACAAGGTATAAGTAAACAAGTACACTTTGTATTTCTCTAATACGCTAATAATACAGGTCTGCATTTCAAAGCTCTACTCTATCTAACATGGCTTTGTTAGCTAATTATAAGGAATGGTTGTAATTATCATTTACATACTTTTCTAATATGTCTTTAAAGGTTGAATTTTGGTAATTTAACCTGCTAGTTGCTTAACCCTTTCTGGCCCAATGTCACAAGCACTTCATAGGAATGGTACAATGTCCACACCTGGCTGCAGGAGCTGAACCCAGATGTTAGCTCACAAGGCAGGATGTTGGCTGTCCCCACCAGCAAGCATTTGACGTGCCAAAACAAGTGATAAAGGATGCTCCTGTCCTGAAGCACCACCAGCCAGGAGAGTCAGTGACACTTCAGTGGGATGCATTGGGGAAGGGGGGGCTCTTTTGCAGGAGCAGCCAGTCAGTGATGACAGCAAAGCCCTGACAGAGACTGGGCAGGGGTGCGCCCAACTAGAAAATGAGCTTCTGACGAGGATATTTGGTGCTGTAGTGGAGCAATTCCATCAGTGCATCTACAGCCACCTAGTAATAGACCACAAACCCCGAGAGACAATCAAGGCAAAGCACCTTCTTAGCACTCCAAGACCATAGCAGCACATGTTGATGCACCTCCAGCACTACCAGGTAGAGAGCGGATATCGTCAGGGCTTAATTTCAGCCGGAGCTGCCCAGAGCAGAACTCCAGTAAATATTTTCAACCCCCCTGGAGTTTTCATAGCATTTTGAGGGGTGGAGGTGGAGGGGGCCCTCCTGGAAATACTCTATGAGAATTTAAGCCCTGGATATTGTCCACGATAACAACTGGTGTTGGCTGAAACCCACAGCAGGGCAAATATACCCTGCATCAGCCAGTTGGGGGAAGGGGCTCAGGACATTGAATCCATTAACATGCTGCTGTCTCCCAATTTCAACAGCGAAGCTGATGGAAATCAAAGACGCTACAGAAAAGGCCACCTGGCTACTGGCAGTCCAGAGAGCGATCCTAGCAGCGTGGGAAGAAGACAAAAGCCAAGCACTCATAGGCATAAAACCCCATTTCCAAATTAAAGATGACCTGAGCATGCAGGATGGAACCATATTTTGAGGAGCTGTTGTCCCTGCCTCCTGTCATAAGGATGTCATGCAAAAACTACCTACCTCACACATGGGCACTGACAGCTTTTTAGATAGGCTCAAGGGTGAGTTTACTGGCTGGGAATGAATACATAATTCCGCTCCTGGAGAGAAGGGGTGACAGGCCTGTTATGTGATAACCGCCAGCAGAAAGACTGTCACCACATGAGCTGCCCACCCAACCATGGGAAAAGGTGGGCACAGACTTACCTTCCACTCCAGTACTTGATTACAGTGAAAACTGTAAATATTTTTCTGAGCTCAATGCCCTGATGCAATGCTTGATACAAGAAACAAACTGACTGGCAAACTGAGGGGCTACTTTGTGAGATATGGCTTTCTGGATACTGTATTCATTGACAGCTGACCCAATTTGCTTCAGAAGAATTCAAGAAATTGGCATGTAAATGGGAGTTTGCCCACCACACACCCACAGAGTGATGGTAAGGTGAATGGGCTGTTTCTTCTGGTTCAGACCCTAGTTAGCATTTTTGGCATACAGGAGTACCACATCACAGCGGTGCCAAACAGTTCAATCCAGTCCAGGCACTGATGGAACAAAGGCCCAAAACTCTGCTATCAATGAGGGGAGACCAATGTTGGTGCCAGAAGGATGGGGATACTGAAGAAAGATGGCCATCAGAGAAAGCAGGCACTAGAGTACAACAGGTCAGACAAGGATCTAGCAGCCCTGGAGGCAGGCACTGCTGTGAGCGTCCAGCCAGTAGGGAGACACCTGGAGTGGACTACCAAAACTGTGATGGGTGCAGTGGCACCCAGGTCATACAAGGACCACACAAGAGGAACAGGTGATCTGATCTGAGCCAGCAGTCACAGCACCCAGAGAGAGCCAACAGAGATACAGAGACCATCACAGAACAGAAAAACAAATGATAACGGATGCCCCCGTCCTGAAATCGCATCAGGCATGGATACCTCGGGAAAGGACTGGGTGTAGTTCTGCTGCAGAAGTGACTTGTGACGATTTTCTCACGGAGTTTTCATCTTGAAGTCATTAGGGATCTCTCCTGATCATTTGGAAGAGTGCGGTTCGTGAAAATAATAATAAAGAACGCTCATTATCGATCACTGCAGATAACACTTTTTCGGGAGAAGGCCCATTTTAACAAAGGTAGTATACTGTCCTGAGTATTTTGAGAAGATCGGTACGAGAAAATTATAAAGAGGGAGTTATTACTGATGCAGGATTGTGACAAATTAATATGGAAAACTCTTCCTGAAGCCATTAGGGTGGGGGCTGGGCACCAGGACCCCTGGGTTCTATCCCTGGCTCTGGGAGCGGAGGTGGGTCTAGAGGTTAGAGCAGGGGGACTGGGAGCCAGGACTCCTGGGTTCCATAATGGCAGCTGTTTTTTCCTGTGTCTCCCTCCCTAGAGATCCCAGCCCAGCCCCCTAGCAGAATCTGAGTGGGGTTGGGGGGTGGGGGGGAGGTTGCCCTGCCACTTCAGAGTCATGATTTGACACACACACCCCCCGGGGCTCTGACATCACGGAAACTTCCCCCCCACCAGCCCAAATCAGAAAGTAGGAGCCCCTCCCCACATGCGGAGGAAGCCAGTTGGTTTCTTGGGGGTCTCTGGCAGAGGTGACAGCACCCACCAGACGCCCCCTTATGGATGCAAGGAGACCCTCCTGGACAGCCCCCTGCTATGAGGGGCCCAGGGGCACCCAGCCAGGGTCAGGAGGTGAGATGGGGCTGTAGTGATAGGAAGGGGGCAGAACTGGGGGCTGGTGCCGGGTCGGGGGCTGGCTACACGGGAAAAAACGCGCTGCTCTGTTAAATATTTCCCAAGGTTACCGCTGAATACAGGTTTTGGGCATGACTTTAGGGAAATATTTTGTTTCCAAACAGACTCCATATACCAAACGATGGTGCTAATATGCTCCCCCTGCGCCCCTCCCCCATCACCCCAGTATCTGAGCATCTTCCTAATCCACAGGGTAGTTCCCCTCCCAGGCTCGTGCGAGGGCGGGAAGCACCGCCAGCCCCATTTCCCAGCCAGGAGAATGGCCCAGAGAGACTGAGTGATGTGCCCGAGGGCACCCGGGAAGTCTGGGGCAGAGCAGGGGGGCTGGGACCGGATTCTTTTTCTTAAGGAGGTTTCTGACCTCCTGCCTCCCCGGTCTGGCCTGCTCCTGGGTCACTGGGTGGTGCAGGAGTGGGGCCTCAGATGAAGGGGCGGGGCAAGGGCGGGGCATCAGGGAAAGGGGCGGTGCAGGTGTGGGGATTAGAGGGAAGGGGCAGTGCGGGGGCGGGGAATCGGGGGAATGGGCAGTGTGTCATAGGGGAAGAGGCGGCGCGGGGGTGGAGTCGCGGGGGAAGGGCGGGGGTGGGGCCTTGAGGGAAGGGGTGATGCAGTGATGGGCAGTGCATGGGTGGAAGCTCAGGGAGAAGGGGTGATGCAGGGACGGGACTGGGAGAAGGGGCAGTGCAAGGGTGGGAGCTCGGGTAGAAGGGGAAGCGTGAGGGCGGGGCCTCGGGGAGAAGGGCTGGTGCGAGGAGGAAGAGGTGGGGCAGGGGAGGGGCAATGCGGGAGCAGGGATTGGGGGGAAGGGGCAAGTGAGGGCGGGGGATTGGGGGAAGGGCTGGTGTGGGAGCAGAGCCTTGGGGGAAGGGACGGTGCGGGGACGGGGATTTGGGGGAAGAGGTGGGGGATCGGGGAGAAAGTGAAGCGCAAGGGGGGGAACTCGGAAGAAGGGGCGATGTGAGGGCGGGGCCTTGGATGAATGGGCGGGGCTTAGGGGGAGGGGCAACGTGGGAGCGGGGGAGGGGGGGCAGGGGGGGGGCGGTGCGGGGGCGGGGCATGGGGGGAAGGGGCAAGTGGGGGCGGGGGTTAGGGGGAATGGGCGGAGCGAGGGCAGAGCCTGCAGCTGAAGGTGAAGCGTGAGGGAGGGGCTCGGAGGAAGGGGGGCGGCCACGTTGCGGTGCTGGTGGCCCCCCCCCCCACTTTTAGGGAGCGGAAATTCCATCGCCCCTGCACACCCCCCGCCCCCAGAAAACTCCCCTTGCTACACAGCCCGGCTCTCGCTGC
>NW_020664812.1:1974557-1981290 GCF_002925995.2 Terrapene triunguis | reverse complement strand
TGGGAGCAGAGCCTTGGGGGAAGGGACAGTGCGGGGACGGGGATTTGGGGGAAGAGGTGGGGGATCGGGGAGAAAGTGAAGCGCAAGGGGGGGAACTCGGAAGAAGGGGCGATGTGAGGGCGGGGCCTTGGATGAATGGGCGGGGCTTAGGGGGAGGGGCAACGTGGGAGCGGGGATTCGGGGAAGGCATGAGGGCGGTGCGAGGGCGGGGCATCGGGGAAGGAGCGATGCGGGGACGGGGATTAGGGGGAATGGGCGGAGCGAGGGCAGAGCCTGCAGCTGAAGGTGAAGCGTGAGGGAGGGGCTCGGAGGAAGGGGGGCGGCCACGTTGCGGTGCTGGTGGCCCCCCCCCCCCACTTTTAGGGAGCGGAAATTCCATCGCCCCTGCACACCCCCCGCCCCCAGAAAACTCCCCTTGCTACACAGCCCGGCTCTCGCTGCTCGGCTCCCTGCGCTGAGCGCAGCAGCTGGGGGGAGCGCAGGGCAGGGACGGTGCGGGCCCGGGGGCTGGATCAGTGGCAGAGGGACACGCCCCGACGGGCTGGTTCCGAGAGCGGGGCTCCGGCAGCACGTGGCTCACAGCGTCTGTTGCAGGCAGCGAGAGTAGTTGACACCGAAGGAAGGCGTCACACGTCAGTGGGCGGGGTTATGCAGATCAGCAGTGTCTGGCGGCAATACAGAGCAGCTGGCTGATCGGAAGGAAGCGGGCGGAGAGAATTCTCTGTGTGGGAGCAGAATTCGGTGTGGAGAGTTGGTGCTTTGAGTGTATCGGAGTCACTTCAGTGCAGCGATTGCCACTTAGCTACGAAGTTATCAAAGGTTTCAGAGTAGCAGCCGTGTTAAGTCTGTATCCGCAAAAAGAACAGGAGTACTTGTGGCACCTTAGAGACTAACAAATTTATTAGAGCATAAGCTTTCGTGGGCTACACGAAAGCTTATGCTCTAATAAATTTGTTAGTCTCTAAGGTGCCACATGTACTCCTGTTCTTTTTGAAGTTATCAAAGCAGCTCCTGTGACATAAAAAGCAATGGGAGCAAGAGCGTAGCGCAGTGTTGCAAAATAAACGTATTTCTTTTTGCTTTTATGGCTAAAATCTCCTGATGCTTTAAAAATTTCTGCATCTTAATCTGGATCTATGTTGGTTATGTGATGTGATATGTATGTACCTTGTAATCCCCCATAACCCAAGCCTGATCCCAGATGTGCAATACCTTCCCTTTTAACTTGTGTAAATTTGATTTTAAACATTAACTTTAATAAAATTTTTAAATATTAAATGGATTTTTGGAACAGGGAGATGGAATAGAAACTTGCTCCATCCACTTCACGCATCAAAAAAAAAAAAAAAAGTGTGCTGTCAGTCTTATCTGTAACATTGAGCTGTGTTTTCTGTCAGTTTGTCTTTTCTTTTTCTGGTGCGGCTTTACCCAGATAGTGGCTGCTCTTCTTATTTCTACTCTAGTGTTGTTTCATAAAACATTTAAGAGGCTGGTTCTCACACGTTAGTGCTTTCCAGAAGTGTGGGCTTTGGATCAGTGTCTCTCAGCGGTGTCCCCACAGGAGAGAATTGTTCCATTCCTTTCCCCTTGTGAAAATATCCCTGTTGTCATGCAGGGAGCAGGATGGCCCCCTCCGCTGCCTGGGCCCTCAAGCACCATCCTTGAAGGTGCTTGAAGAGTCTTGGGGTCCTTGAAGTAGGGAGGGCCCAAGGACCACTAAACCCCCCAACCACTAGACCCCCCCTCCCCTTTTAGATTTTATGCTCGCTGCCTCTTCTATCCACATACCTCAATCTCTCCATCTGTCCATCCTTTTGCTACAGATTTTTAGGGTGTCACCCCTGCGCTGCACTCCTCCAGTGCAGCCCAAGGCCTTCCCTCCCCCCAACCACATATCTTCTCCCCCCTGGTGCTGGATCAGCTGCTCGGGACTGTAGCGAGGCGGTGGGATACCCCACAGCCCCGCTGAGGGCCGAACCTCCCCTAATACCAACATGGGCCAAGCTTGCCCCGTGCCAGGTACCCCGAGGAGGACTGGCCAAGCCTGCCCCGTGCCAGCTACCCCGAGGAGGAGCCGAGCCTGCCCTGCACTACCTACCCAGAGGAGCCGATGCTGGTGGAGAGCACCGACGACCTTAGGACAGCCCAGGTACCATACGAGGGGGAGTGTGGAAGTAGCCCGGGGGCAGCCGACCCCAGTCTGGCTGCTGCACTGCCAGAGCCGATGTCAGTGTGTTGCGGCCAGGATCCCCACTGACAGCAGCGAGTTTCCGTCGCTGCTAGGACCCCGGACTGGGACACAGAGGAGTGGGAGGGCCTGCGTCCTCCCTGCCACCCACTCCTTGGGTGGCAGACTCCCCCTTTTTCCCCTGGCCTAGAGAGGCTGGGACCTGATTGACTATTTGCTTGCTGCCCCGCCCTGACCTAGGGCCTGGGCTACCACAAACTGATCCAGCCCTTGCTTAAGGGCCTGGGTTCCGACCTCTTGGCTCAGCCCCTGCTTACGGGCCTGAGCCCTAACTGTGTGTCTGTCGTCCCAGACTGCCGCCGGACCCGGACGGACGGCAGACTAGAGCAAGGCGGTAGGATACCCCACAGCCCCGCTGAGGGCCGAACCTCATCCAACACTACTACAGGGACATACACAAACATGCACAAATCCGTCCCCCCCCCCCCCCCCCCATTCCCCTCCTATACACACACCTTGGGTACTGCAACACTTAACACTTCAGTTAGATGGGGTGCCCAGTACCGTGTCTATTCCTTGCCCCCCAGGGCCCGTAGGGGGTGGATTGGGGGCCGAGGGGCACAATCCAATGCCAGCCAAGGGGGGGTTAGAGGTGGGGAGAGGGCCCTGGTTTCTGCATCATCCGGTTCCTGACACAGGCTCCTTTGAAGATTTGCATTTCTTGGTAGTTTTCACCCCATCACCACTTCCTGCCCAGCCCCCTCCTGCTGTGCGAGATGGTTAAGGGCAGGATGGAAAGAACCTAGGAGTCCTGGCTCCCAGCCCCAGCTATGCTAACGTACCAGACCCCACTCTAACCCCAGAGCTGGGAATGGAACCCAGGAGTCCTGATGCCCAGCTTCCCTTCCTCTAACCACTAGACCCCACTCCCGCCCTTTTTGGGAGCCAGGACGCCTGGGTTCTATCGAGGCTCTGGGAGGTGAGTGGGGGCTACTGGTTAGAGTAGGAGGAGCCAGGACTCCTGGGTTCTATCCAGGCTCTGGGAGGGGAGTGGGGGCTACTGGTTAGAGCAGGAGCCAGGACTCCTGGGTTCTATTCTCAGTGTTGCTGTGTGACACTGGGCCTGTTTTTCCTCCCACTTTTTGGGTATGGAAACTGTAAACTCTTTGGGACAGGGCCTGTCTCTCGCTGTGTCTGGGCAGCGCCTGGCCCAACAGGGCCCTGATCTCAGCTGGGGCAGGGCCTGTCTCTGTGCAGCCCCCAGCACAACGGGGGCCTTGATTCTGATCTCTTTGGGTGCTGCTGTTGTACAGATCAATAGTCCTGAATACTAAAAGGCGTTGCACTGCCATTGCCATGCAAGGGCTGAATGTGATTCTTATCTGTGACCCCCCCATGCACCCTTCCCCCCCCCCGAGCCCCTTGTGCCACTGCCCTTGTCAACAGCAGCGCAGAAAAAGCCACCCAGCCCTAGCGCCAAAAGAAGACGACAAAAAAAAAAAAAAAAAGCTTTGCAAAAACCGGTCACACCTCTAGGAAACCAGGCCTGCGGGGATTGCCCAGGGGAACTGTCTGATTTGCAGGGGGCTGCGGGGATTTGTTGGGGCAGTTTCCTGGGGATCGGCCTAGAGCCTGAAATGCTGTCAGCCAACGCGGGGCAGCAGGAGCCCATATCCCCCCAGCCTCCAGTCAGCGGAGGGGACTTCAGGCCCCTGTCCGCTCCCAGAGGATAGTGTGAAGCAAGGAGACTCTTGCCTAACAATGGGTAGAGCGCTGGCACCCTCCCTCCCCCCACAAATCACCCAGGAGGCAGAGCCCAGCACCGAGGCTGAGGGAGCCAGAGGGACCCCCTGCCCCCCAGCAATAGGTGCTGTCTACCCCCCCGTTCCTAGCTGGGGGGCCCCCAGCAAAGCTTCCCCCCACTTGATTTCCAACAAGAAGCAGGAGGGGGTGAGTCTGGGAGCCAGGACTCCTGGGTTTAGGCCACTCACCTCTCCTTGTTCCATCCCTCAGTTTCTCCATGGATGAGGGACAAGGACGAAGCTGCCCACCCAACCCCCCTCCCCCACAAAGGCTCCAGAGGTGGTTCTGCCAAGCAGGAGATGCCCCAGCCAGGGCGGTGAGCTCAGGGGCGGGATCCCTGCCTGCCCCAAGGACAAGCCAGGAAGACGCAGCCGGGGCTGTTGCTACGTCAGCACAGGAATAAACCCCTGGGCTCAGGCGCTCGGGACAGGGCCGTCTTTACTGGCCCCTTGGGCAGGGCACGAGGGAGGGCGGGAGGGTCCAGGCAGAACCACAGGCCCAGCCGGCCTGGAGTAGCCAGACAGAGCTGGTGCCTCCTAGCAGGGGACCATTCCCCACGCACCTGAGCCAGCTAGTCCCTGCCCTGGGGCCCAATCAGAGGGGAAAGGTCCCGTGCCCCATTCCCTGCCCACCTGAGCCAGCCAGTCCCTGCCATGGGCCTGAATGTGAATTTAGTCAGTTTATTCAGAACAATGTGAATTACAGAACGCCACAAAACCCATCTGGGATTCCTCCCCCCCCCCGCCCCCCACCTGACAGCCACTCCCCAACCTCCGCTCAGCCCCACCAACCCTCCCACCACCAGCATCTGGTCACCCCCTTAACACTGACCCTCCCCACCTTGCGCAAGAGGGGACAGCTGGACTGGACTGGGCTAAACCCCCCAAATCTCCACCCCATAGAGGTATGTCCCACCCACACTCCTTCCCTAACATGGGTGTGGCTACCTACTACTGCACCCCTTTGGGGGCAAGGCTCCCCTAGCCCCTCCCAGGCAGGACGGGGCCATCAGGCCCAGCTGTGCTGCTGCTGGAGGGTCTTGAGGGCCAGGGTCCAGCGCTCCAGCCACTGCTGCAAGGTGAGGCCCAGGCGGTGCTCCGCAGGCAGGGCGAACTGCCCCGGCTGCTCCCACCTGCAGACAGGGAGGGGGGAAGAGATGGCTCCTTCCGGCCCCGCCTCCTACAGCTCCCCCCCCCGCACAGAAACCCCCCCCCCCCCCCCCCCCCCCCCCCCCCCCCCCCGACATCCTCCCTTGTGGCACATGCCCCCCCGGCCCCTCCCTAGGTACGCCCATTCTCCAGAGGCACCAGGCCACCCCCTTCCTTCCCACCACAGCCCCCAACACCCCCCCATCAGTCCCTCCTGACGTCCCACAAACCAGGTGGGTGGGGCCTCCTCACCAGGCGTCGATGGCGGCCTGCACCTCAGGCCAGCGCTCGATGCGTTGCTCGCACTGCTCCGTCACCAGCCGGATCCGCGGCCCCAGGGCTCCGGCCTGCTCCCGGTCGTGGTCCCGCAGGGCCTGCACCAGGGCTGGGGGAAGAGACGTCGGTGAGGCCTGGAGGAGGTATGGCTTTGGGGGGGCGGGGAGGGTGCTGAGCTGCTGGGTGGATGCCATGGTCCTGCGGCCCCTCAGGCCGGCTTGTGTGCCAGGAGGGTGCCCCTTGCAGACCCTGGGAAGGGTCCTCAGGCAGGGGGGGCGTCCCCCTGCCCGTCTGGAGCCATGGAGGGGATCTCACCTTGTGCGTCGGTCCCCGGGGAGCCCTGGTGCTGCTGCAGGCTGGCCAGCGCCTGGCTCTTGTAGCCCAGCTGGGCACGCAGGGCCAGCAGCTCCTTCTTCAGCTCAGCCATGTGGGGCAGGAGGTGCTCCAGGGTCTGGGGCAGAGACAGACAGAGACGGGGGTGAGGGGAGACAGGGCCTGCCCCCCCCCCCCAAGATCACCCCCCATGGGGCTCTAGGGAGGTTTAATGCAGAATAAACTAGGGGGTGCTCCTGCCCCACCCCCTCCTCCAGGGCCCCCCATCCCATCTCCCCCCAGAAGAGGGTCTCACTCCCACCCTGTGGGGGGACCTCCGCGCTCCCTGCCCCATTGCTCCACCAAGTGTGCGTCTCACCTTGTAGAGAGGGAAGCCGGAAGCCTGGCACACAATGAGGGAGGCCCGGTGCTGGGCAAGCGCCATCCGGCCCAGCCTATGGATGGAGAGCTCGTGGGCCGGGACCTGCAGGTGGGGGACGCCTGGGTCAGGGACGCCAAGGATCAGCCCCTGAACCCCCCCACCCTCAGGCACCCCCCATCTCACCAGACACCCTCCATCCAAGGTACTCCCCCCTAAGGCCAGGGGGCTCCCTCCATATGGGGATCCAGCCCCTGGGGCACTCCAAGAGGGGACAGTCAGCCCCAGGGCCCTGCTATCCGTGGGGGAGAGCGCCAGCGTGGGGGGACAGGGACGGGGCAGATTAGACAGAGCGAGGGAGTGGGGGACTCACCCCAGGAGGCTGTGGCGCAGCAGGCAGAAGAGGGCGATGGCTCCCAGCTACCAGACCTTGCGCTCCATCCCCCCATTCACCCGCTGCAATTCCAGCGTCACGTCCTGCTCCGGGCCCAGCTGCTTCCTCTGCACGAAGCCCTGGACCTGAGAGACAGTGGGGGGAGACCATGCTGGTGCCCTTCAGTCCAAACCCTGAGCCCCACTCCCCCAGCCCTGCCAGTGCCCCTCAGTCCCGCCCCACAGCCCCCTGCC
>NW_020664812.1:1973013-1974547 GCF_002925995.2 Terrapene triunguis | reverse complement strand
CTCCCCAGCCCTGCCAGTGCCCCTCAGTCCCGACCCACAGCCTCCTGGTATCCCGGCCCTGGACTCCCCCCTCCTCTGCCACCCCATAGTGGGGGAGGGTGGGGTGTCTCACCCCGGCCTGGTCCTTGCGGAGCTGGGATTTGATGTAGGTGGTGCCTTTGATCAGCACCCAGATGTGCTGCTGCTTTTCGTGCTGGGTGGATTGGGGGGGGGGGAGGTGTCAGTCCTGGGGCTGCTTCGAGACAGTGTCCCTGCTTCCCCTGTGCCAGCAAGGAACCCCAATATTCACCCCCGCAATCCGTCCCTTTCCCCCCAGAGGGCACCCCCATCCTCCCACAACTTGTCCACTCCCTCCCTTCCCCCATCATCGCCACACCCCTATATTCCCCCCCAGCATGCACCCCCTCTACTTCCTTCCCCCTAGGCCAGCCAAGTACCCTGTGGATCCCCCTCCAGGAACCCCCCACCCACGGGCCCCCTCCCAGCCAACCCCTCTTCATCCTCCTGTGTGCCCTATTGTCCCCCCACCCCCCAGGCAGGTCCCATGTCCAGAGGTTGCCCTGCTCTGACCCCCAGATTCTCCCCCACACTCCCCATCAGGTGGCAGAAGTCCAGGATGCGCTGTTGCTTGCTCTGCGAGGCCTGCAGTTCCGCGTGGCGGGCACTCGCCTCCCGCTCCTGGCAGCCCTGGTGCAGCCCATCCCGTAGCCCCGCCAGCCGCACAGCCTGCAGCTCCAGCTCCGGCACAAGCCGGCTCAGTGGGGAGATGGGGACCAGCAGGGGGCGCGCTCTGTAGGTCTTGGGTGGCACCAACAGCACCGGGGGACCACAGGGGGCAGGGAATCTTCCCAGCAGGGGGCACTCTCCCAGGGGTGGGCGGTCACTGACTGTGCAGGAGGGACCCTGGGTGGTGGGGATGTCTCCCCGGCAGGGGGTGCCCACCACAGGGCCCCAACAGTGCAGGGGGACCCCATGGGACAGGGAAGTCTCCCCAGCAGGAAGTGCTCTCCAGGGGGCCCTGACAGTGCAGGGGGACCCCTGGGGCGGGAAGTCTCCTCAGCACACAGATGGGGCCACCTCCCCTCCCTGCTATATCCCAGCCCCTGGGACCCACAGATGTGGCCCGCTCCCCCCACACACACACACTATATCCTAGCTGCTGGGATTGCCCAGCCCCCAGATGCGGCCCTGCCTGCCCCTCCCCATGTCCCCACTCACCTGTATGAGGCCCCGGACTGAGGGCAGGGCTGCTGGAGGCCCCGCCAGGTCTTCCAGGCGGGCGCTCTCGTAGCGGAACCTGCAGGCCAGAGGGCAGAGGTACAGGCCCCAGCACTGGTGCCATGGGTCACTGCAGCACCGACAGCCCCCCAGAGCCCTGACTCTGCCCCCTGCAGTACAAACTGCCACCACCAGGGGGCCAAAGCCCCACAGCAGCCCCTCTCCTGAGCTCTGACTCTGCCCCCCCCAAAACAGGCCACCACCACTGGGGGCGACGGCTCCGTACAGCACCATGCACCCACACTGCCACCCCCTT
>NW_020664812.1:1967861-1973003 GCF_002925995.2 Terrapene triunguis | reverse complement strand
CCTGCAGCTGCTGGCGCTCCTTGGCCGTGCGGGCCGCATAGGCCTTGAGCAGCAGGGAGCGGCGCTGGGTGTCGCGGATCCACTCCTAGGCCACCTCTAGGGAGACCTCTGCGGGGTGTGAGGAGAAAGAGCGTCAGGGAAATCTCACCCCGAGCCCCAGATGCTAACCGCTAGGTCCCACTCCCCTCCCAGAGCTGGGGATAGAACCCAGGAGTCCTGGCTCCCAGCCTCTCCCCCTCCCCTGCTCCGCTCCCAGAGTAGGAGACAGAACCCAGAAATCCTGAGGTGATGGGTGTGAACCCCACAGGTGATTTCTGGGGAGGGAGCATGGGGGGGAAAAGCAGCAGCCCCATGGGCCACGGGAACCTTGCGGCTAGGGAAGAGACCACGTGGGGAGATGGTGCCCCCAAGGAGGGGGGGGAAATGGATCTGGGCTGCAGGGGGGCGATCCCACTGTGTGTTGGGGGAGAACAGATGGGAGGACTGGGGTGGACTTTGTGCCCCCTACCCCCAGAGCGATGGGCTGGGGTATAGCGCGCTGGGGGCGCAGACTATGCTGGCCCCCCAGATCCTTGGGGCTCCCCCCTTACCGTCAGCCATGACCTCGCGCTGGGCCATCTCCATCTGCAGGCCCAACTGCACCACTCCTGCTCCGGTTCTGACCCGCTGGGCTTTCCCTGTAGGGCGGGGGAGACACCAACTGGGGGTGGGGCTTCTCCTGGACAGCCCCGCCTCTGAGTGTGCCCCCCATCCACCCACTGCTATAGACCCAGGCATCCTGCTCACCCCACGGCAGGGCCCCTGTTCCACCCCACAGCACCCTGATCCCCTTCCCCGCCCCTCCAAATCCAGATTACTATCCCCTACTCACTGCCCCCACCCACCACACCGCACAGCATCACCCAATCCCACCCACAACACTTGTCCCGTCCCACCAACAGCCCTCACCCACACGCCCCTATCCACACCTGCCCCATGCCCCATTCAACCAGCAGTCTCCACCGGCCCCCTCACCTCTGCCTCCTCCAGATGCTGGTACCTGAGGCAAGGCCTGAGTAAAGGAGACTGAACGTGGAGAGGGACAGAGGCCTGGATGGACAGACAGACGTCAGGGAGAGGTCGGAGCCAACAGGCTGGGGGGGGTCCAAGGCCAAGAGACAGACGCCAGCCAAGGGTCAGGAAGGAAATTAAACCTTCTCCCCCCCAGGGGTTGGATGGGCCCAGGGGCTTGATCTAGGGGGCAGGGACAGGGTGGGACACTGGGCTGGATGGGCCCCTTGGTGAGAAAGTTGCCCATAGTAACAAGTCCCCAAGGCGGAGGGGGATGAGGAAAGGATACCACAGCAAGTTCCCTCGGATCGTCTTCACATTCCTGTGAGGAAAGAGAGAGGGGTGAATCTACTGCAGAAACAGCAATGGCTCTGGGAGGGGAGTGGGGTCCAGTGGTTAGAGCAGGGGGGACCGGGAGCCAGGACTCCTGGGTTCTACCCCTGGCTCTAGGAGGAGACTTGAAAAGCAGAAGGCCCCATGTCCCATTCCCGGCCTCCCTGAGCCAGCCAGTCCCCCACGGATGGGAGCCAGCGGCCCTTTGAGGGGAAAGGCCCCACGCCCCATTCCTCTCACTTCACCCGGCACGTGCACCACCAGAGGTATCTCCAGATCTCCGCACACTGGCCTGAGCACATCCTGGGGATACAGAGCGACAGCGTCAGACAAGGGGGACACGACTGGAAACCTCTACAAGGAGCATGGGAGGCCCTCGCTCCAGGGCTGTATATCCCCCCCGCCCCTTTTCCTTCCCTCCCCCCTCCAGGCCTGGCTCATCCGGGTAACCTCACAGGGCTCGGGGGTAACATCTCCGGGGCTGGCAGGCCCTTTTCTGGGGGAGAGCGGGGGGGGGCGCTCTGGCCCCACAGCTGGGACATAATGAATGGGGCCAGATGGGGTGGGGGCCATAGGGCAGGGGGGTTGGCAGAGAGGTCCCGGGGGGGGGTATGATAGGCGGGGGGGGCTGGGGCAGGAAGGGAGGGAGGTACCAAGGAGAGGGGGCAAGGGGGGTCCGAGGAAGGAGCGAGGCCGCCTCCCAAAGCGGGGACCCCGAGGGAGCAGGGAGGGGGGCCGGGGGAGGGAGCCGCAGGAGCCCGGGGCGGACAAGGAGGGAAACGGGAACCCGGGGAACAGGAGCCGGGGGAAGTCCCGGGGAGCGGGGGGAGGAGCCGGGGGGATCCCGCGCTGGGGGGCCCGGGGCTCTCACCGGCGGAAGGCCCCGTCGGGGGGCACCTTCGCGGGGGGCAGCCCCATCTCCTGGGCCGCCCAGAGCTTCAGCTCCAGCGCGGGTCCGCCCCGCTCCATGCCGCGACCCGAACAGCCGGGCGCGCCAGCCGCTGCCGCAAAGCCCGATGGGAGCCGCGGGGCCTGCCGGGAGCTGTAGTTCGGGGAGGCGGGGCCCATAGTTCTGTGGGGGCGTGGTTCGCCGGGAGCTGTAGTCTGGGGGAGGGGCCGCCGGGAGCTGTAGTTCGGGGGGGCGGGGCCTGCTGGGAACTGCAATTTGCATTTTCCCCATTCACGTGGGTCACACCATAGGCCCCGTGGTGGCCCCTACGCAATTTGTAACAGTGCCACCTGGAAACAAAAATAAGGCGCAGCGCATGTGCCCTGGAGACTGAATTCCCTCTGGGGTTTTTGCTGAGCCATTCTGTACCCCAGGGGTTCCCAAACTGGGGGTCGTGAGGTTATTACATGGGGGGGTCACAAGCTGTCACCTCCAGCATTTATAATAGTATTAAACATAAAAAAGGTGATTTTAATTTCTAAGTGGGGTCGCACTCAAAGGCTTGCTGTGTAAAAGGAGTCACCAATACAAAAGTTTGAGAACCACTGCTGTACCCCATGCTCATGGCCTCCCTGCTAATGCCCACCTCCCCTCTAGTTCAGCCAGCCCTGGTGTCAATTTTGTGCCTCAGACACGTTTGCTAGGAACAGGTCTGAGATGCTCACAGCTCACTCCACCCAGCCGCCTATCAGGGAAAAGCCCCTACCCCCCTACCCCGATCTAACCATTAGACCCCACACCTCTCTCCAAGCCAGGCATAGAACCCAGGAGTCCTGACTACCAGTCCCCCCGCTCTAACCCATTGGACCTGCACTCATCCCAAAGCCAGAGATAGAACAAAAAAGTCCTCACTGCCAGTCCCCCTGCTCTAACCACAAGACCCAACTCCCCTCCCAGAACAAGGGAGAGAACCCAGGAGTCCTGGTTTCCAGCTCCCCGCTCTAACCTGTAGACCCCGCTGTGACGTTCCCCTCTGCTGTTATCTGGACTGGTGATCTGCTAGGTCACTCCAATCCTTGACTCTGGGAGCCAGCCTTACCCCGCTCTGCTGTGAGAACCCCCACTCCTGGGCTGTTCATGCACAGCCTCTGGCATGTATGCTGCTCCTTGGATTGTGCAACCGAATGACACTAGCCAATATCTCCGGTCCCAGACACAACCCTAGGAACCTCCATCTTGCAGTGTCCAGTTATGCCCACTGGACACTGCAAACTTATATGAGTTCGTCAATTTAACAAAGAAATTGATATGTCCCAGGCTTGTTATCCCAAAGGGAGTCTCTGACACGCTTCAGACCAAATGCAGTGCTCCAGGTAAAGTAAACAAACAGATTTATTAACTGTGAAAGGTCGATTTTAAGTGATTATAAGTCAAAGCACAACAAGTCAGATTTGGTCAAATGAAATAAAAGCAAAACGCATTCTAAGAGATCTTAACACTTTCAATGTCCTTACAAACTTAAATGCTTCTCACCACAGGCTGGCTGATTGCTCTTCAGCCAGACTCTCCCCTTTGATCAGCGCTTCAGTCGCTTGATGTAGTGTCTGTAGATGTAGGTGGAAGAGAGGAAGAGCATGGCAAAGGTCTCTCCCTTTTATCATGTTCTTTCTTCTCTCTTGGCTTTGCCCCCCCCTTCAGAGTCAGGTGAGCATTACCTCATCGCAGTCCCAAACAGGCCTAAGGAAAGGGGGTGACTCACTCAAGAGCCCATCAGATCCTTTTGTTGCTGCCTAGGCCAGCGTCCTTTGTTCCTGTGAGGCTGGGCTGAGTTTGTCCCATACCTGCCCTGATGAGGTGTGAACTGCCCCTGCTCTTGGAGAGTTTTTTCCTGGGCTTATTTTAAGCCATGAGGATACATCAGGCTCATAACTACATACATGAAATTATAACATAACTTTACTATAACATTACTGTAACAACAATGCTCAGTGCATCATGAGCCTTCCCAAGACACCCGACATGACAAACTTTGCATTAGATACCACACAATCATTTTACAAGGATGAACATGGGGTGCTGGATGTTCCCCCGAGGTTACAGAGCGTCACACCCGCTCCCCTCCCAGAGCTGGATAAAGAACCCAGGAGGCCGGCTTTCGCCACTAGTCTTTGTGCAGCAGGACTTCAGGAAATCGGGGAGGGGTCAGAGAAGAGCAATAGGAACTATCCGAAGGCTGGAAAACCTGCCCAAGAGCCAAGGACTGAAGGAGCTCGATCTAGTGAGTTTCTCCCAGAGAAGGAGACAAGCAGATTAGATCCTGGTCTGTGAGCACCTCCCTGGGGAGGAGCTTTCGGGGAGCAGAGGACTCATCAACCCAACAGACAGGGGCAGAGTGAGAGCTGATGGCTGGGGGATAAAGCCAGACAAATCAAGACTGGGAATAAGGGGCAGATTTTCCCCAGGGAGGGGAACTGACCCTGGGAATCACTGCCCCAGGGACAGGGCAGAGTCTCCAGCCCTCGGAGTCTTTCTATGGAGATCAGACGTCCCTAAAAGCACTGCTCTAGCTCGACCATGAGATCTGGGCTGGAATCCGGGATCCCTGGGGGAGGTCTCCAGGCTGGGCAGACTCCGAGGGCACAACGGTCCTTTCTGGCGTTAAGATGGGCAGATCAATGAACGTAGCAGTAAGCAGCTGGGCTGGGAGCTTCTGAGTCCTCCCCGGTGAGGCAGGAAGCTGCGATGCTGAATAAAGCTAAACACTGCAAGGTCATTGTTACAATTTACCACATGTGTTACAGTCACATCTAATGGCCCAGCTGAGATCAGGGCCCCACTGTACCAGGCACTGCCCAGACACAGCGAGAGAC
>NW_020664812.1:1944305-1967851 GCF_002925995.2 Terrapene triunguis | reverse complement strand
GATCAGGGCCCCACTGTACCAGGCACTGCCCAGACACAGCGAGAGACAGTCCCTGCCCCAGCTGGGATCAGGGCCCCACTGTACCAGGCACTGCCCAGACACAGCGAGAGACAGACCCTGCCCCAGCTGGGATCAGGGTACCGTTGTTCCAGGTGCTGCTCAGACACAGCGAGAAACTGCCCCAAAGCATTTGTAGTCTGAAAAGTAAGATTTTTATCCTCATTGTACAGATGGGGAAACTGAGGCACGGAGCACTGCAGTGGTCACATGGGGCCCTATGGCAGCATTGTGTAGCCCATAGAGCTAGCTTTAGCATTTATTTGATGGGACAGTAATGCAAGCAACCCACAGGCCTGTCTCTTGTAAATTGCTGGCGTCAGCAGCAATAAGGCTTGGGGCCTATGAACTTTGGCACAGATAAATGGCCCAACGGTGACCCCTAAGTTTTGGGGATGTGGGAACAGAGCGTTTAAGGGGGAGCTTTGTCCACAAGACACCAGGAACATGAGCTAACACCAGCTTCGGGATATGTTTGGATGGGACCATCGGCAGATGTCTTACCACAAGAGAGCCATGGCAACAAACTGCATTAGTAGACCAACTTACAGGTAGGGTTGCCAGGTGTCCGGTTTTCGACTGGAACGTCCGGTCAAAAATGGATCCTGGCAGGAAAGTGTGATTGGCTCCCAGTTGCTCAATCTGCTAAAAAAACCCTTTGAAAGGCTGCTTGCTGCGTCATTTTTTCCTTTTGCTTTCGAGCCTCGGAGCCCCCTGCCCCCGGCAAACCCTCCCTGTCCAGCGGCAGTCACCCAAGCTGATGGTTTTGTAAAACCACTTTATTATCCAATAACAAGAAACAAAACAGGCAATTCCCTGACGAAAACTGTGTTAAAGCTGAGAAAGGGGCTGGAACTGAAAGAAAACAGCAGTGGGGTCGGTAACGACACCCTGCCCGTGTCTAGCACTTTCCGGCCAGAGATCTCCAAGTGCTATACACAGGAGGCAGGATCATTACCCCTCTTGCACAGACAAGGAAACTGAGGCACGGAGCAGGGCTGTGAGTTGCCCATGGGCAGGCAGACTCCAGGTCGCCTCCCTCCCAGTTCTGTTCTCTATCTGCTAGGCTGACCTGACTCCCGAAAGCCAACACAGCCTGGAAAATTGAAGCTACAATTAAACTGCCCCAGAAATGCCCAGTTCCAGTGGCCCAAGTGGGGGCTGCCCCAGGGCTCTGCTGCGGGGTGGGAGGAGGGCTGGGAGTCAGGATGCCTGGGTTCTCGTGGGTTTCCCCAGCTCATGGAGGAGGGTGAACACTGCCTGGGGTGTGAGTGGTGGACTCTTATCGAGATCAGGGTTGCAGCAGCGCGGAGGGGACTGTGGACGGCAGGGATCTTGGCCGTGCTCAGTTACAATAGTCCTTGGGGCTGTTATAATAGTCGCTGTCGCCGTCCGAGGGGCAGGGAATCTCCCCGGCACATGGGATTTCCTGCCGGGGACACACGAAGAGAGACAGATTGTGTGAAAGAGGGGACACTCCCCCAGCAGGAGACCTGTGTGTGATGTCTGCCTGTACCTGCAATAATGGGGGCGGGGCGGAGGAGTAGGATCCAGGACTCCTGGGTTCTCTCCCCAGCTCTGGGAGGAGAGTGGGGTCTAGTGGTTCGGGGCGGGGGGTGGGTCTGGGATCCCGGACTCCTGTGTTTCATGCCTGTCTTTACAGCCCTGCAGAGCTGTGAACTGCAGTTACCTGGCGCACTAACAACGAGCATCCCCAACTGTATTTGGGGAGAGATCTCCCAGCCTCCTGTGCCAGTGCAGGATATGGCTATTGGATGTGAAGGAAAATCTCCCCTGAGCCATTATCGGGATGGGGTCTATGATGCATGCTCAGGTAGTGCTGATTCCGTCCAGCTGGGGGCAGGGCTTCACCCTGCTGGGGGGAGGGCACAGGCTGCAGCTGCCTACTCAACTCCAGCCAGTATGTGGGGGTAGTGGAGACCCAAGGGCTAACAGACCACCCCCTCACTGACCTCATAGAGTGAGCCTCTCTATAGGGTGCTGGGGTCCTCTCTGCTGCCTCCTGGGGAAGGAGACACAATTATCCCCTTTCACTGTTTATTTTCCTTCTTTAAACATTTCCCCCCAAATCAATCGTTTCTTCCCCTCCCCCCCCCCCCCCCCCCCAACCCACCCCTCCCCCCCCCCCCCCCCCCCCCCCGCCACAAAGCAGGCCGTTTCCGCCAACCCTCACACACACAGTGCAGGGCTCAGCCCCTCCAGCAGGGGGTGGAGTGACACATACACACACAGCAGTGGGTTGATTTCCTTCACACTCCAGGTTTTCCACGATGCAGCCAGAGCCCCCCCTTTTCCTGCCCCTCCCCCAATTCCCACCCCGGGGAGTCCCTTACCCTGCTGACTCCCCCCAGTTCTTTCCATTGGCGGATTCTCCTGGCCAGACAATAAACCCCGAGGTTGCTCAGGAGGAAGAGCAGCAGGACCCCTGCTCCGAAGCCTGCCATGGGGCCAGGGCTCAGCTGGTACCAGTCACTGCCGTCTGTGGGGGGCAGGGATGGAGAATAGGGTCATTAGCTCCAGTGTCGTGCAGGGTGCAGTGGGGCAGGCACAGGGGAGCTGGGAGCTGGTTGAGGGGGCAGCATAGTCCTAGGGGGGACAATGAAGGCCAGTCTCAGAGGAGGGGGCAGGAAGGAAGCTGGGCTTTTAACCAGGAGAATTTTCCTCCCAAGTGTTTATTGGACATTGGAGTTTCTTCCAGGTTCATAAAACCTCCAATCTCCTCTTATTACAATAGCACCTAGAAGCCGCCGCTGAGATCAGGGCCCCATTGTGCTGAGCACTGCCCAGACCCAGAGACAGAGACAGTCCCTGTCCCTGCTGAGATCACAGACTCAGAGCGTGAAACACACCCTGCCCCAAGTGAATCTAGAGCCCCCTTGTGCCGGCAGCTGCACAGGCCAATGGAAGAAAAAATGTGAATGATCACAAAAATGTGTGTTTCTGTTTCGCTGGGTACAAAATGGAGCCGTTTCCCCCTTTTTTCCCTAAAAAGTTTTGGGAATTTGGCATTTGAAACTTTTGCTAAACTTTGAATCTACTCTTGTGTCAAAGATTGAATCTGACTTTGAGCAAACGTTTCCTCCAAATTTTCATCCATTGTTTTATCTGCATTTTGATCAAATATGGTTCTGTTCAGCCATCATAATTGTCTGTTTCCCAAAAACCTAAACAATTTTGTTTACCCCCCCCCCGCACACACACACCATTTTCTGTTTAAAAGATTAATTAACTTTAATTTTAACTGATTATAATTTTCAACAATTGCCCCATGGGCGGCGGGTATCATAGAATGGGAAAGGCTGTGCCTCCCCAGCCAGGCGTGGCCCCACCCACACGTGGCCCCACCCACGCTCCGCCCCCAGGCACTCTCCTACCTGGTTCCAGGTCCCTTCCCACTCTGGCTGGGGCTGCTGCTTGCGAGGCCTGGGCCAGGTCTGAGGGGGCTGGGGCCACGCCGCCCGGTGCTCGGGTTGGGGGTGCTCCAGGACAGAGAGCGCACGGGGCAGGGCAGGGACACACACACACACACCAGGGCTCTGGATTCTGGCAGGGAAGGGGAGGGCGGGGCCTCAGGCAGAGAAGTAGGGGCAAGGGGCTAGCCTCCCCCAATGGCTTGTTCCCCCATCACCCATGAGTTGCCCCTTCAAAAACATTATAGGTAAAAGCTGAGATGAAAAATTTAATGAAAAGTCTGGCAAAGAGCTAATTTTGAGGGGAGCAAACCAGACATTTTTTCACAATGATTAAAAAATCAACCAAATCTACATTATTTGAATGGGTGTTTTTTGACCTGATGATAGGTTGACTTGCAATATCATTCGGACGCTTGATGGCTTTGTGCACTGGACAGGGATACTGGAGCCTGGTCAACAAAGTGGACCCAGCTGGAGCACGAGCTGGGAGCTTGTTTAATTGAGGTTGGTCTTGTAGAAGGATGGTGCTGGGGTGGCACGGGGTGGGGGTTCAACCATGGTGCATGGGGGGCTCTAAGCCATTCCCTGGCTATGTAATGCGTAACATGAAGTCAAATGTACCCAGTACTTACACACAACAGTGATGGTGAGTGGCAGGGAGGTGAATTTCCCTAGGGTGCTGTGCACCTCACACTGATACTCTTCCCCATCAGCCACCTGGACATGCAGAAAAGCCAGCTCTGGCTGTGCCCACCCCAGTTGCTCACTATCCTTGTACCATAGGCTCACCATCCTCTGCCATAGGCGCTGGTGTCCAGCCGGTACATCAGGGACAGGTGTTCTCCTATGCTGCGATAAGGGCCTGAGGTGGCCACCACATGCACCACAGGAGGTGGGGAGGGGCTTGCAGAGGAAGTGGAATGAGGTATTAGCTAACGGCGCCCCCGTGGGATGGCAGCTGGGGGCTTAGGCGCAGCATGGCATGGGGAGGAGGGGCTCCATGGCTCCGTCCCCAATGCTCTAGCCCCCTCCCATTTGTGAACCTGGTCCCACCCCCATGGCTGTGGCCTTGCCCCCAACTGGAATGTCAGTGACAGAAAGGCCCCCACTCTGTGCTCTCCTGCTCTGCCCCCATGGCTGTGGCCCCAGCCTCAATTGGAATGTAGATGAGAGAAGGCCCCCTCCCATCTGTGCTCCTTGGCCCCACCCCCAGGGCTGTGGCCCTGCCCCCAATTGGAATGTCAGTGACAGAAGGGCCCCTCCCATTTGTGCTCCTTGGCCCCCTCCCCCAGAGCTGTGGCCCCATACTGGCACTTGCTATCACCAAGGATGGCCACATAGGTCATGGGGGATACGGCCAGGTAGCTGCACCCGGTGCCAGAGACCCACTCTATGCAGGTGTAATTGCCCCCGTGAGACAAGGTTGCCCCCTGCTCGATCTGTACAGAGGGGCCCCTGGGCAAGTCCTTGTAGTTGTGAACCAGAAGTAGAACTGGTCCAGAGACTCGCTGTCCCCACACATCTCAGCGTGAACAAGTCACCCTCCCTGATCAGGCCCGGGCCGTCTGCGTCCACCAGGACCTTCAGGCGGGAGGGAGGGAGAGCTGAAAAGGCCGTTGGAGATGGGTCAGAAGGGGAAGGCCCTGTGCCCCATTTCCTGCCCCCCTGAGCCAGCCAGTCCCTCACCCTGGGGCCGAATGGGAGCTGGAGGCAGCTAGAGGGGAAAGTCCCATTCCCCACCCACTGTGCCAACCAGACCCCTGCCCTAGGATTAGAGCCAGTGTCTGCTAGAGGGGTGTGACGTTATTGATTTGAACTGTAACCGTATAGATCATTGTTGCAACCAAGGTCCTATAGTGGCACCAAATCTTGTACAAAGGAGATCAAGTGAGGTGTCTACAAAAAGGTTATAATTTGCTGATTATGATTATGCTGTGTGTATCATTTTTGTAGTTGAAATTATGAATATTGGCTATGTACTTGTAGCGCAATGTGTTTGATTCTAAGTAGCATTAGTGAAGCATTTGGTCAGCTTCTTGAGAAAGGAATTTGCAGATTAAGGCCTTGGCTACACTTGCGAGTTACAGCGCTGTAAAGCCGCCCCCAGCGCTGTAACTCACTCCCCGTCCACACTGGCAAGGCACTTACAGCGCTGTATCTCCATGGTTGCAGCGCTGCATGTACTCCACCTCTCCGAGAGGAATAGCGAGTATTGCGCTGCCGCTGCAGCACTGCGGCACCAGTGTGGCCGCCCAATGCGCTGTGAATGGCCTCCAGAATTATTCGGCAGTATCCCACAATGCCTGTTCTAGCCACTCTGGTCATCAGTTCAAACTCTACTGCCCTGGCTTCAGGTAACCAACCATGTGACCGACCCTTTACATTCCCCGGGAATTTTAAAAATCCCCTTCCTGTTTGCTCAGCCAGGTGTGGCGTGGAGTGCTATCAGCGAATCTTTCCAGGTGACCATGCCTCCACGCGCCAAGCGAGCCCCAGCATGGAGCAATGGCGAGTTGCTGGACCTCATCAGTGTTTGGGGGGAGGAAGCTGTACAGTCCCAGCTGCGCTCCAGCCGTAGGAATTACGATACCTTCGGGAAGGTATCAAAGGACATGATGGAAAGGGGCCATGACCGGGATGCCCTGCAGTGCAAGATTAAAGTGAAGGAGCTGCGGAGTGCCTACCGCAAAGTCCGCGACACAAACGGCCGCTCGGGTGCTCCCCCCGCCACCTACCGATTCTACAAAGAGCTGGATGCGATACTTGGGGTTAACCCCACCTCCACTCCGAGGACCACCATGGACACTTCAGAGCCGGTGGGGGGGGGGAGGAGGAAGAGGAGGAGGAGGAGGAGGAGGAAAACGGGAGTGATGGTGGTGGGCCGGATGGAGACACCCCGGAATCCCTGGAGCCATGCAGCCAGGAGCTCTTCTCGAGCCAGGAGGAAGGTAGCCAGTCGCAGCAGCCGGTACTTGGTGGAGGACAAACAGAAGAGCAGGTTCCTGGTAAGCGGTTTGTTTTCGGGAAGGAATTTTTTCGGTGCGGGCTCTTTGGGAGAGGAGGGTTAGGCATGCATGCCTAGATGCGGAATAGTGCATTGATGTGGCCGGTAATCGGCCTCGGTAATCTCCTCGAATGTCTCATCCAGAACGTGTGCAATGCGCTTGCGCAGGTTTATCAGGAGAGCCACCGTGGTCCTTGTCCCAGCCAGGCTAACGTGTCCGCGCCACTGTGCCGCTAGGGGCGGGGGGACCATTGCTGCACACAGGCAAGCTGCATATGGGCCAGGGCGGAAGCTGCATTGCAGTAGAAGACCCTCCCTTGCTTCCCAGGTCACCCTCAGCAGCGAGATATCGTCCAAGACGAACTCCTGTGGAAAATGTTGGGACAGTGTTCAGTGTAGGTGCCCCCTGCAGCTGTTGGCTCTCCCCAAGGCACAGAAACCCAGAGAACAGTGCAGCCCTGAAACAATCAGTCCCCCTTACTCACCATTTTGAGGCTCCCGTGGGATGTGTGTGCTCTGTTTCGGATGGGGAAATTATGCTATTGTGTAGACCCTGTGTGTTTTCTACTCCTTAAGTGCGGGGGGAATCATTACTCAGTCTGGTATAAACAATGCTGCCTCTGTTAAATGTTGCATTTTGCCTATACAGCTGCATCAACCTTGAGACCTCAGCCGTCCCTCTTATCGCCTGCTCAGAGACTGCAAAGACTCAGGAAGAGACCGCGAAAAAGCAAAGAAGACATGCTGCAAGAAGTGATGCGGCAATCTATTAAAGAGAATGAGAAAGCACAGAACTGGAGGGAGAGAGAAAGCAGGATCCGCCTGGAAAACGCAGCGCACCGGCGGCAAAGCACCGCGCACCGGCAGCAAAGCACGGATCGGCTCATAAGCATCCTGGAGCGCCAAGCAGACACTATCCAGGAGCTCGTAGCCATGCAGAAAGAAGAGCAGTACCGCAAACGCCACCCCCCCCACAGCCCTTGTCCCAAAACTCTTTCCGTTGTGCCCCACTGTCACCTCCAACCCACTTTCCCCAACTTCCATGTTCTTCACGCCACCCGCTGCCTCCAACACCAGTATCTTCACCACCCAGCCCTGAAAACCACGACCCTTACCCTCTGCACTCAACCCCCATCACCATGCAGTATAGCTGTCCTGAAGTGCAGCACTCACTGCACAGCACACCAGACAGGACATACGCGAATCTGTGATTGTACCGTTCCCCACTCCATCCCCTTGTTTCTTTTCAATAAATATTTTTTTTTCTTTTCAATAAATGGATTCTTTGGCTTTGAAAACATTCTTTATTATTGCATAAAGTAAAAGACTCCTTAGCCCAGGAAATAAACAGGCACTGCAAGTCTGCTTAGCAGACACTGATTCCTAAAGATTGGAACTACTGCACTTCACTCCCGTGCAGGGCACCAGATATCACTGCTGGTTTTCAGCCTCAAATTGCTCCCTCAAGGCATCCCTAATCCTTGCAGCCCCGCACTGGGCCCCTGTAATAGCCCTGCTCTCTGGCTGTGCAAATTCAGCCTCCAGGTGTTGAACCTCGGAGGTCCATGCCTGAGTGAAGCTTTCACCCTTCCCTTCACAAATATTATGGAGGGCACAGCACGCGGATATAACCGCGGGGATGCTGTTTTCGGCCAAGTCCAGCTTCCCATACAGAGATCGCCAGCAGCCCTTTAAACGGCCAAAGGCACACTCCACAGTCATTCGGCACCGGCTCAGCCTGTAGTTGAACCATTCCTTGCTGCTGTCAAGGCTCCCTGTGTAGGGTTTCATGAGCCACGGCATTAACGGGTAAGCGGGATCTCCAAGGATCACAATGGGCATTTCAACTTCCCCTACCGTGATCTTCCGCTCTGGGAAAAAAGTCCCAGCCTGCATCTTCCTGAACAGCCAAGTGTTCCGAAAGATGCGTGCGTCATGCACCTTTCCGGGCCAGCCTGTGTTAATGTCAATGAAACGCCCGCGGTGATCCACAGGTGCCTGGAGAACCACCCCTTCCGATTAATGTACTCGGATCCTAGGTGGGATGGTGCCAGAATAGGAATGTGCGTCCCATCTATTGCCCCTCCACAGTTAGGGAACCCCATTTGTGCAAAGCCATCCACTATTTCCTGCACATTACCCAGAGTCACGGTTCTTTAGAGTAGGATGCGATTAATGGCCTTGCAAACTTGCATCAACACGATTCCAACGGTCGACTTTCCCACTCCAAACTGGTTTGCGACCGACCGGTAGCTGTCTGGAGTTGCCAGCTTCCAGATTGCAATAGCCACCCGCTTCTCCACTGGCAGGGCAGCTCTCAATCTCGTGTCCTTGCGCCACAGGGTGGGGGCAAGCTCCTCACACAGTCCCATGAAAGTGGCTTTTCTCATCCGAAAGTTCTGCAGCCACTGCTTGTCATCCCAAACTTCCATGACGATGTGATCCCACCACTCGGTGCTTGTTTCCCGAGCCCAAAAGCGGCATTCCACGGTGCTGAGCATGTCCGTGAATGCCACAAGCAATTTCGTGTCGTACGCGTTACGCAGCTCGATAGCATCGTCGGACTCCTCACCCTCACTCTCACTGTCACTTTGGATCTTAAGGAATAGTTCGACAGCCAAACGTGACGTGCTGGCGAGACTTGTCAGCATACGCCTCAGCAGTTCGGACTCCATTTCCCGCAGACAGATTGCGCTGCACAGAAACCGTTGAAAGATGGCGCCAAAGGTGGACGGAAACAAAGGGATTTCTGGGATGCGAAGCGATGCATCACGGGGCATTGGGACAGGACCCAGAATCCCCCGCACCCACGCCCCCTTCCCACAACCCACGGCACCAGAATGGGAAAAGGTGCTGCCCATAATGCACCGCTCCCAATAGCGCTGCAATTGCCGCAAATGTGGCCACGACAGTGCGCTGGGCAGCTGTCAGTGTGGACAGACTGCAGCGCTTTCCCTACTCAGCTGCACGAAGTCAGGTTTAACTCACAGCGCTGATGGAAAAGGCCTAAAGATCTAAATAAAATTAAGGACGTGTATTTAACCATGCATTTAACCATGTCAGCTATTTGTTAACCAATTTAATTGGCTCACTTGGCTCACAAGTATATGCAGCTGTTTCTCCATATATCCCCAAGGTATTTAGTGCAAAGGGTCAAGGAATGTACCTTGTTCTCCCTTCAAAATGACAAATGTATCCGCAACAGATGTCTCTTGTATCCCCCTCCACAAAATAATATATGTATCCTGTGTAACCTATTATCTATAGGTCAGCATAATGACGCAAAGGAATGAAGGCTAAGTTGTTTGTTACTGGTTATAAAAAGGGCCTGTTCGGCCATGTAAGGTGTGTCTCTCCTCTGGCATTAGCCGACGAGAGCACCCGCTCAGCTGATTGATTAATAAAGGACCTGGTACCCGTCGTTTTGTCTCTCCGTGCCTCCTTGGTGTAATTAGGTAAGCTCCGGGGGGAAAACGGGCCCTATTTGGCTAACAAATTGGCGACTCCGCCGGGACTTCTCTCCCTGTAGGAGGCGCTGACTGGCGGCCGAGGACGACTCCGGAGAGTGGCCACCTTGAGCTGTTGGTTTGCTCGAGCTCTGGGTCGCCGCAATCGGCCGGGACGGCTGCGCCCCCTCAATAGAGAACTCCTAACGACACGGAGACAAGACGGTACCAGAAGAAGGGGAAGGTCCAACGGCCGGACGCGGCCACTCCGGACGGTAAGTGCGTTTACCTCTTGGGTTTGAGGGATAACGCCCCCGCAGTGTAGGTTGGACCCTTTAGGTAATCCCTGTGTGGGAAGGTATTGTAGGTGGACAAATGTTTTGTGGTCATGATAACTAAACCAGGCAACGGCTAATGAATAATTTCACTAACTTCACCAGTCCGTGGGCTGTACTGGACAATTACTGGGACGTAGAAAAGCCCCAGGGCTTGCTTTTATTCTTGGCAGGGATATTGTTCTTTTTCATACTAATGATATGCTGGAAGCCAAAATTGTGATAACCAGGTCTAGGACTTAAACCGACTCTAGCTGCACCGAGACTCCTGCGAGGGGAAACCCCGTGACCAGGATATCTTGATCGCAAGGGGGGTCGGTCGAACCCGTGACCAGGTTTAATTAAACACAAGCATAATGGGGTCCGGACAAAGCACATATGCTGGAACACCCTTGGAATGTATGTTAAATAATTGGAAGGCATTCAGACGCCAGGCTGATTATGGAATGGTATTATGTAAAGATGATTTGATAAAATTCTGTACTATGGAATGGACGACATTTGGGGTGGAATGGCCCATTGGGGGAACACTTAAATTAAAAACTGTGCAAGCTGTGCATGACATTGTAACTGGGGATGGGCATTGGGACCAGTTTCCCTATATAGATATTTGGCAGGATCTTGCAGCCAATCCCCCACTCCTGGCTGCGAAAATGTAGAGCACAAGCCATTGGAGCCTTAATGGCCCATGCCCCTGTTAGGCACCTTGGTCATCCCCCTGTTAAGAAACCCTGTCCATCAGTTGTGATTCCTTCTGCCCCTGATCCTATGCCCCCTCCTCCATTGTATCCTGGCCCTCCGGTCCTGCCAGAACAGTCCCCTTCCCCTGAAAGTGATACCCCAACGAAAAGATCAGGGGACAGTATTAGAGAGGATCTCAGCGATCAGGACTCCTCTGCTCCAGAGCCCTCTACGAGCTCCACAGGCTCCACGGTGTCTGACCGCACTAGGAGCAAAATTGGCTCCGGGACAGCCGAGGGGGAATGGAAATTAATAGAAAACTACAGCCCTGGGGACACAAAATTCACTTTTATTAAGAGCCCCGTAACAGCAAAGGTAGCCCCGGTGCTCCAACTGCCCCTAAGGGAAACTGTAGCCCCCGGAGGTGCGCTCACTATGATATATGTCCCCTTTACTACGAGTGACCTATATAACTGGAAACACCAGAACCCCCCGTTTTCGGAGGATCCCGCTCCCTAAACAACAAACTTCTAATTATCAAATGGCCCTTCTGAGTGCTGAAAATCCTCCCCCGGCGCAGCCGGAGAGTGAGAGGGACCAGCTGCCGGGGGTTAACTCTAAGGTCTGGGCTGAGGAGGGAGGCTTTGCTTGGGCTCGAAACGCTCTACCAGTGCATATTTCCCTTAAGGAAGGAAGCCGCCCAGTCCGAATTCGACAATACCCCCTTAAGTTAACCACTCGGATCAGGTTGAAGCCTCTGATTCAAAAGTTTTTGCAATACGGCTGGCTAAGGGAAGGCACTTCCCCGTACAATACTCCGATAATGGGAGTGCCTAAGCCTAATGGGCAGTATCGATTGGTCCAGGACCTAAGACAGGTTAATAAGTTAATAGAGGCCCCCTATCCAGTTGTCCCAAACCCTCATACTATCTTGGGCCAAGTCCCCAAGAACCACAGCTGGTTCTCTGTAATAGACTTAAAAGATGCTTTCTTCTCTATACCCCTTGATCAGGAGTCTCAGAAACTGTTTGCCTTTGAATGGGAGGACCCAGATACCCATTACAAGGCTCAGTATCTCTGGACTGTTGTCCCTCAGGGACTTACCTGTGCACCCGAGATTTTTGGCAGCCAGCTAAAAAGAGATCTTGCCCCGTTCCTGGCTAGACACCCCTCGTGCAACATAGTTCAGTATTGTGATGATCTGCTCTTAAGTACTGAGACGGAGACAGCTTGTAGAGAGCAGCCTATAGAACTCCTTAATTTTCTTGGAGCTCAGGGGTACAAGGTTTCCAGGGAAAAAGCCCAATTGGTTAAACAGCAGGTCACTTTTCTCGGGTATCATCTTTGTCAGGGCCGTCGTAGCTTGGGTAAAGATAGGATCCAAGTTATACTCGAGAGCCCTCAACCCCGAAGTCCCAGAGAGCTGAGGGCTTTCCTGGGACTAACCGGTTTTTGCCGGCTTTGGATCCCTGACTACGGAGGGAAGGCCAGACCACTATACGAGTCCCTTACTAAAGAGGGTCTGCTCCACTGGTCATGGACCAAGGAAAAAGAAAAAGCATTTCAAGAGCTTAAAAAAGCCTTGGTTCAGCCTCCCGCTCTAGCTCTCCCGGATTCCCGGAAGCCGTTCACCCTATACGTTCACGAGAGGGGAGGGGTGGCATCTGGAGTCCTGTGCCAAAGGTCGGGACCGACCTGGCGACCTATAGGTTATTACTCAAAGGTATTGGACCCGGTTGCCAAAGGCTGGCCGGCTTGTTTACGAGCCGTGGCTGCGACCGCTCTCCTTGTACAGGAGGCTGAAAAATTAACCCTGGGTGGGGACACTGAGGTTGTGGTGCCCCATGGGATACCCCAGATACTGGGAACAGGAGCCGGGGAAAAGCATCTAAATCCCAGTCGGCATACTAGATATGAGGTGGGGCTTTTGTTGGCCCCTAACCTGACTTTCAAGACAGTCAGTTCCCTCAACCCGGCTACCTTACTGCCTGATCCCCAAGTTCCCTGTAGGACCCGCCCCACTCATGATTGTATTGAAGTCTTGCAACAAGAGACTAAACCTCGCCCTGATCTCTCAGATTTGCCCTGGCCCAATCCCGATATCGAAGGATACGTTGATGGATCTAGTTATGTAGAAGATGGGAAGCGATTTACAGGAGCAGCCGTCGTAGTTAAAAGTGGAGAAGTGTATAAGTTTAAGCTTAGCCCCAATTTATCTGCCCAGGCGGCGGAGCTGGTGGCTCTTATTGAGGCTCTCCGGTTGGGAACTGGGAAAACTATTAATTTATATACTGACAGTCGTTACGCGTATATGGTGGTGCATGCCCACGGAACCCTGTGGAAAGAAAGGGGCTTCATTTTGGCTTGAGGCCAAAGAATAGCCCATGGGACCCTTATTAAGTCATTGCTTGAGGCCCTGATGCTCCCCCTCCGGGTCGCTGTGATACACGTGCGTGCACATGGGAGGGCCCCTGAAACTGAACAGCGTAAATACAATCGATTGGCTGATCAGGCCGCGAAAGAAGCCGCACAAGGAGGAGCCACGTGGCTTCTCTGGGTCCAAGATACAGGAATTAAAACCCCTGCTCCCCACTATACAACAGAGGAAGTGTCCCACGCGCGAGCTACAGGCGCCCAACAAATTCCCTCTGGGTGGTGGAAGTTGCCAGGGGGGGAGATTTTTGTACCTAGACCAGCACTCCAGGAGATTCTCCGATCCTTACATAAGGAGGGACATTTGGGATCAGGAGCTATGGTCGATTTGGCTACTCGGTCCCTTAGGGGATTGGGTATACATATGGAAGCCCAAAGAATTGTTAATAACTGTTCTATTTGCCAGCGAACAAACCAAAAGGGGTGCGGCCCCCCCGCCCCAATGGGAGGCCGGCCCTGGGCTGCCTATCCTTTTCAAAGGTGGCAGGTGGACTTTGCTGAAGTCCCCCCTTGTAGGGGCTATAAGTATTTGCTTGTTTTTATTGACCAACTTACTGGGTGGGTAGAGTGTTACCCTACACGACATTGTCAGGCACGGGCAGTCACCAAAGCCCTGTTACATGAAATACTTCCCCGCTTCCATCTCCCTGAAGTAATTGAGTCGGACCGGGGAAGCCATTTTATCTCCCAGGTGGTTCAGCAGGTGTCGCGGGCCCTCGGTATCCAATGGAAATTGCATACACCTTGGAGACCGCAGAGCTCGGGCCAAGTAGAAAGAATGAATAGAACTCTCAAAGATACTCTCACTAAGCTGTGTATGGAGTCCGGTTTAAAATGGCCTGATGCTCTGCCACTCGCCCTTACCCGCATTCGGAGGGCCCCGCGTAAGGGTCTGAAACTTTCACCCTTTGAACTGGTCTTTGGGTTCCCTCCCCGAGTACTCATCCCGGGGTACCGAGAGGATGTAAACTGGGAAGTAGGGAATGACTCCTTGTGGAAACAGGTTTCTGCGCTACAATCTGTTTTGTTACAGCTACATCGATACGCGGCGCCTTTCCAGACCCTTCCCTTGGATCAACCCGTGCATTCCTTCCAGATCGGTGATCAAGTCCTTATCAAAAAGTGGAAGCGTGACCCCCTCACGCCACGGTGGGACGGTCCGCACACTGTATCGCTCATCAGCCAGGCCGCCGTTAAGGTCCTCGTGAGCGACAAGTGGACACATCATACACGAGTAAAGCGATTTCTGAATCCAAACCCGGAGAGCAACATAACCGAAGAGGACAACAGCCCTCTGTCCGCTCCGGCTCTGGAAGCCCGGGATGGCACAGGTGAAGACTCCACCTGGGAGTACCAAGGACTAGAGGGACTAAAGGGACTGTTTAGAAGAAAGGGACAATGAAACTATCCTTTGTGTTTCTGTTATGTATATTCAGTTATTCGTATGGTTGGAAAAATAGGTTCTTGCAATTAGGGGAAATAATAGCAGATTCCTTTAACCTTACCAATTGTTGGGTATGTGGCGGTCCAGGAGAATTAAATGAATGGCTCTGGGTAGCCCAGCCAGTACAGCCCAAATGGTGGCTAAGCAACTTAAGCATAGTGCATAATGGAACGGGAAGGTGGACTGAGGATAGTGGCCCTTGGCGGCTCTATTCTACTGGAGTGGGTATCTTTTGCCTTAATCGAACAAAACGCGAGGGAAAGTATGTAGGGGAAAGTACGTGCAACTGGACTTTATCCCTAGGATTTGATTGCTATGATCATCCTAGCTGCCATACGTATGACTGTTTTAAGTATCAAGGACGATGGAACCATACCCATGTAAAGCTGACTAATAATAGCTGGGTAAGATGTTCCTACTGGAATCATACGGGCGATGGTTGTAAGGCAGTAGGATTGGATGTGTACTTTGATGCCCTCTTTTTAAGTTGCCAGCGGGATAACACCACTAGTAAGGACCACGTGGTACGATGGTATCAGTGGGCATGGCAACACCCTAATGGAACCCGAGTGACCCATTTTAAACAATTTTGGTCTAGTACCAATAGCCCAAAATTTGGTTGCAATTGTGTTTGGAAGGCAGGGGCTGGGGCATGGAAATGTGATTACTGTAATCCGGACGGCACGTCTATTTTTCTCGGGGGGCCCATAGAATCAAGTAACTCTTTGTATTATGAGGAGCTGGGCCCCGAAGACTACCCCGAGACCTGGGATGGCCCCTTTGCTAATGGAAACTGGGCCTTGAAAGGCCATTATTGGATCTGTGGATCCTATGCTTATCGCAGATTGCCTCCAAACTGGTCAGGAATATGTTACGTAGGATATATTAGGCCTCTATTCTTTTTACTACCTCAAAACCAAGAAATAAGTTGGGAATTAAAGTTTATGATGATTTAATTAGAGAAAAACAGTTTGTGGACTCCACTTTGACTGCCGGAAGTTCCCAAACTTGGGGAGCTCAGGAATGGCCCCCTGAAAGGATCATCAAACATTATGGACCGGCCACCTGGAACCCTAGTGAGCTAATAACAGGGGCCAGGGAACCAGTCTATAATCTAAATCGAATCATTAGGCTGCAGGCTATCTTGGAAATATTAACCAACCAAACAGCCGCAGCACTAGACCTTTTGGCCGATCAATCAACTCAAATGAGACATGCAATTCTTCAACACCACATAGCTCTTGACTACTTGCTAGCAGAGGAAGGAGGACTCTGTGCAAAACTAAATGAGTCTAACTGCTGCTTACAAATAGACGATAATGGCCAGGCAGTAAAACAGTTAACAAAGGAAATGAGAAAGATAGCCCATGTCCCAGTACAGACCTGGGGTGGGTGGGACACAGATTGGTTTACCTCCTGGCTACCACAATTGGGATGGCTACGAAAAGGTTTTCTCCTTTTTATACTCTTTGTTACCATCCTATTAACTCTCGCTTGCTTTACCCCTTGCTTGGTTGCGGTAGTCCGAAGACTGGCTAATCAGGTTACATATCAGCAAATGATGATATTATACCAGCCAGTAGGAACTGAGGAACAAGGGCCATAAGGCTCTTAAAATGCTTTTAAGGGGGGAGATCTGATGGAAAAGGCCTAAAGATCTAAATAAAATTAAGGACGTGTATTTAACCATGCATTTAACCATCTCAGCTATTTGTTAACCAATTTAATTGGCTCACAAGTATATGCAGCTGTTTCTCCATATATCCCCAAGGTATTTAGTGCAAAGGGTCAAGGAATGTACCTTGTTCTCCCTTCAAAATGACAAATGTATCCGCAACAGATGTCTCTTGTATCCCCCTCCACAAAATAATATATGTATCCTGTGTAACCTATTATCTATAGGTCAGCATAATGACGCAAAGGAATGAAGGCTAAGTTGTTTGTTATTGGTTATAAAAAGGGCCTGTTCGGCCATGTAAGGTGTGTCTCTCCTCTGGCATTAGCCGACGAGAGCACCCGCTCAGCTGATCGATTAATAAAGGACCTGGTACCCGTCTTTTTGTCTCTCCGTGCCTCCTTGGTGTAATTAGGTAAGCTCCGGGGGGAAAACGGGCCCTATTTGGCTAACAGCGCTGTACATCTGCAAGGGTAGCCAAGGCCTAAGATCCCAATCAAGAAACACTTAACTGACAATGGCCCTTGGGAGACTCCAATCCACATCTGAGAAGTCTTCCTGGGAATGTTCAAGGTAGCATGTGAACAATGGCTGCCGTCTGCAAACTGAGTCATGCACGGACTTGTGACTTGCCCATGTGACTCCAAACTCCATCTTGCTGCTGTGATTTTCCACAGTAAGAACAAAGGGGTGTCCTTCCACATAACAGAGAATATAAAAGGCCCATAGAGTCAGCACCTCCCTCCCGCTTGCCTCCTCACCTGAATATCGGGACAAATGGCGTCCCGATCGTACATTGATCGGAACATGGGACAAAGGGTTAAATATCGGGACAATCCCGATTTTATCGGGACATCTGGTCACCCTACGCATATCTATCCATCCCCATCCACCCCCCACCGCCTATCTATCCATCCCGATCCACACACATTATCCGTTCCCATCCTCCCCCACCACCCATCTATCCCTCCCCACTCACCCGCACCGCTTATCTCTCCATCCACATCCACTCCCAGTATCCATCCCCATCCACTCCCCACTATCCATCCCCATTATCCATTCACATCCACACCCCATTATCCATCCCCATCCACCCCACCACCTAGCTCTCCATCCCTATCCACCCCCACTGCCTATCTATCCATCCCTATCCACCCCCCACCGCCTATCTATCCATCACCATCCACCCCCCATTATCTGTCCCCATCCACCCCCACCATCCATCTATCCCCCTCCACTCTCCCCCAGCGCCTATCCATCCCCATCCACCCCCACTGCCTATCTATCCATCCCCATCTACCCCCCATTATCCGTCCCCATCCACCCCCCACCGCACATCTATCCCTCCCCACCCAGCCCCAATCTATCCATCGCCATCCATCCCCATCCACCCCCTATTATCCGTCCCCATCTATCTCTCCATCCCCATTCACACCTCATTATCCATCCCCACTGCCTATCTCACCATCCCCATCCACACCCATTATCCATCCCCATCCACTGCCTACCTCTCCATCCCCATCCACCCCCCATCTATCCCACCCCACTCATCCCTCCCCACCCACCCCCACCGCCTATTTCTCCATCCCCATCCACTGCCTACCTCTCCATTCCCATCCACACCCATTATCCATCCCCATCAACCCCCACTGCCCATCTATCCATCCGCACCCACTGCCCACTATCTCTCCCCACACATCCCCCACTATCTAGCCATCTATCGAGTGGGCGTCTTCCCTGAGTCACGCAGGTCGGTGCCGTGTTTATGCTCCTACAACTAATGACTCTTCACTTCCCCTTGTGTGTCGGGGACTAAAATTATCGTTGCTATAAAAGCCCGGCAGGGCAGGGCGGAGCCGCTCTGGGTCTGTGAGCTCGCAGCACCGCAATCAGTCTGTCTCTAATGGCACAGTTGTTAAGAGAACCCAGGCGATCTGCTCCCAGCCCCTCCCCCTGCTCTGACCCACCAGACCACCCTGCTGCCAGGGCTGGGGCTAGAACCCAGGAGTCCTGGTTCCCCCTCCTGGCTCTCGCCCACTAGCTCTCACTCCCCTCCCAGAGCTGGAGGCAGTGGATAGACAGACACAGAGCCGGTGCCTGGGGCCGGGAGAGGGGCGTGGAGTGGGGGAAATACCCCAATGAGTTGTCTGTCGCAGATTCACCCATGATGTGGTGAGTCACTATTGATGACTCAGTACCTGGGGACACTGCCCCATCCACGACCCTGCCCCACTGATTCCCCCGCCCGTCCGCCCCCCCTCCCTCACCCACCCTACGGTCAACAGCTTCATTGCCGTTGCGAGGAGCATTTCCACCCGCCACCACAGGGTGGTGCTGCTCAGCAAACCTGGGACCTTGGGATGGCTAGCTAGCTAGATAGGGTGTATGGGGATAGATAGATAATAGTGTCCCATAGAAATAGCCTGTTAATTAGAATAGACAGATGGAGAGGGAAAATTCCATATAAGGCGTCTCTAGCTATCACTATCCTTACTCCTGGGTTCTAACCCCAGCTCTTGGAGGGGAGTGGGGTCTAGTGGTTAGAGCAGGTAGTGGAGCCAGCAATGGGGCAAATGCAGGATGTAGGGACAGGAATGAAAGACTCCCCTCCTCAAAAGCCAAGACAACTCAAGATACAGGGAAGAGCTGGCACCCCTAGAGGGGAAAGGCCCGTACCCCATTCTGCACCCCCCAGCCAGCCAGTCCCCTGCCCTGGGGCTGGATGGGAACCAGCGCCCCCTGGAGGGGAGAGGCCCCCTGGCCCATTCCCAGCCCCCTCCCCTTTAAGTTGCTTTTTCTGTCTCTTTAATTTTCTGGCTCTTCTCTTACCACTCACTAGTTGCCGTGGGAACCAGCTGCGTCGCACCTGGAGCCGGTCTCTGATTGGTTGTCCAGGCCCGTAGCCTCATAGGGAACCTGTGGTTACAAGTGGGTGTCGTTTATTTAAAGGGACCCCCCGGAGAGGCCGCCAATCAGCAACGCCTGGGCGCTAGACCGTGGCTTGGGGAACACCCCAGGGCTGGGGGGAAGCTCCCGCCCCCGCTGTGACATATTGAGCCCCCAGAGCAGTGCGCCCGTCCGGTGTCACTTCTGCAAACGCGGTCATTGGGAACTCTGATGTCATGCATGGGGAACCCCTCCTCCCAGGGCTGGGCATAGAACCCAGGACCCCTGGCTCCTAGCCCCCTCCTGCTTTAACCACTAGAGCCCCCCAGAGCCAGGAAGAGAACCCAGGAGTCCTGACTCCCAGCCCCCCTGCTCTAACCCACTAGCACCCCCGCAGAACCCAGGCGTTCAGGCTCTCAGTGATCTGGGGACAATCAGAAAGTTATTTAGTTTTAGCCCCGCCCTGCTGAGGGGGTGGGGAGATGTCACTCTGGCCGGCCTCAGAAAGCAGGTGTTTCCACTTCAAGGGGCGGAGCAGTGCTTGCCCCCTATAAGCCGGGACACACACCGCGGCTAGGCTCACTGGGGCAGTGAGCTCGCGGGAACGGCGGCCGAGGGGCATGCGCTCTCAGAAAGGTGAGTGGGGTGCACTGGCCCTTTAAAAGAGGGGCGTGGCTGCTTTCGGGAGATACATTGTTGCTTCTTTGCTCCCTTTATGACCCGCTGAATAAAAGTGGGGTGCTGTGCCTTTAAGGAGGGGTATCTATATGGGACCAGTCCGTATACAGACTTGCTTAGCTGTTCCATGAGATATACAGCTATTATAGACGGGGCTGTATTGGCCTAGTATCTCTGTGCCTGAGATGCAACTATCCTAGAGTGGGCTGTATTGTGCGGCGCGGGGTGCTGTATTGGACTGGTATCACTGTGTCTGGGCTGTAGCTATCATTGACTGGGTTGTATGGTGTAGAGACCAATATCGCTGTGCCTGGGACATTGCTATCATAGACTGGAATGTATTGTGCAGGAGGGGCTCTCTACTGGACCGGTATCGCTGGGCCTGGGACATAGCTATCATAGACCGGGTGTAGGGGCCTTCTATATTGGAGCAGTCCCTATACAGAATAGGGTAGCTAACATCTGAGTTACAGCCCTATAGACTAGTCTGCATTGAGCCGGGGAGGAGAAACCTATATTAGACTGGTCTCAGTGTAGACCATCAGAGCTGAAACAGGGCTATAATACGTGGGATGGGAGGAGTTCCCAGGGCTGTATGGTCTCTATATACTGGTGCTGTAATAAGGACTGGCTATGGACCGGTTGTTAGTGGCAGCTGGTGCCCAGACTGCAGTGATATACGCAACAGGGGTGCTGGGGAGTTAGGTGGTTAAGGGCTGCCTGGACCTCCTGGGTTCTGTCTCCACCTCTGGGAGGGGAGTGGGGGCTAGTGGGTGGAGGGATAAAGGGATCTCCTCTGGGGCACGGGCGGGGGGGGAGGTGTCTGGGCTGTCCCCTGGCCCCGTGGGCCTGACAGTCCCAGGGCACTGGTGCGTGGAGCGGAATCCCCGAGCAGTAGCCCTGCGTCACCGGGAAACCCCTACTAGCGCTGAGCCCCGATGGTGAGGAGGAAACCGCCTCTCTAGCGGGCAGCCAATGACAGGCCTCGAGCCCGAGGAGGAGTGGAGGGTCTGGGGAACCCTCAACCCTCCCCAGACCCCGCTGAGGGTCTCCCCGGAGCAGAGGGGGACGGAGCGTCCCTGCGCTCTTCCTGGTTTTGGTAGAGGAATCCTGTCCCAGGACCCTGACTCTCAGCCCCCCCAGCTCCGCTCTAAGCACTCCTGGTCCAGAGCCAGGGGTCCCCACTCCCCCGCGTTACCCTTCCACACCAGTTTCCCGGACACAGTCTCATTGGTCGGTGTCATCGGGGTGCGTGCGAGTGTCTCTCATTCAGTCTCGGTTTGAATGTGGGGGCGAGGGAGGCGGAAATGAAATCCACTGGGGGGGGGCGAGCTAGGACGGTGCGGGGGGAGCCGGGGGGAGGGTTGGGGGCATTCTGGGAGAAGAAGAAGGAGGCTGGGCTGAGGTGGGGAAGGGCAGGACTGACCAAGGAGTGGATGAGAAGTGGGGAGGGGGCAGGGAAAGGGGGCACATGGTCAGGGCAGCTACAGAGCGGAAGGGCTGGCGGGGATGAGATTTCCCCCCCTCCCCCAGAAGAGAAACACAGGGAGCTCTGACTGGTCAGATGGGGACCACCCCCGACACAGGAGTGGGTCGGGAGCTGCTCTTGGGTAGCAGATGGGGGGGGGGGGGCACGGGGCTGGGGACGGTAGGCTTTTGTCGGGGGGCGGCCTCCTGCCCCCCCCCCCCAAGAAGGGGGACTCCGATGCTAAACCACCCCAGAAACTGACTCTTCCCCCCCTCGCCCCAGTTCTGGGTGTGTCAGCCCCAGCTCTGGGAGAGAGCTAGTGGTTGGAGGAGGGAGGACCTGGGAGCCAGGACGCCTGGGTTCTGAGGGGCGTGGGGTCTAATAGCTGAGCTGGAGGGGGCTGGGAGCCAGGACTCCCCAGCTCCAGGTGAGAGCCGGAGAGAGAACCTAGGAGTCCTGACTCCCAGCCCCCGCCCCCACCAGTCGCTGGGGCCCACGTCACTTCCCCGGCGGGCGGCGTGGGGGCTGAGTGAGCTGTTGCTTTCCAGCATGGAAGGAACACGCTGCCGGGTGGCAGGGGCAGCGCTGCCGGGGGCACGGGGCGGGCGGCGGCAGCCGCAGCCAGCAGCAGCGGCCTTTGTGTCTCAGTGTCTCAGACGGTCCATGACACGTTTTCCTCCTGGGGCGGCTTGGAAAGGAAAAATCCGCTGTGTAGGCACCGGCCTGGGTGGAAACGATTGCTCCATGGGTGTGGGGAGGGGCGGTCGGAGAGAGCCTGAGACATCCCATTACTGTCCTACCTACCACTAGACCCCAAAGTTGGGGAGAGAACCCAGGTGTCCTGGCTCCCTGCCTCTAACCCACTAGACTTCCCCTCCCTTCCCAGAGACAGAACCCAGGAGTCCTGGCTCCCACCCCAACGCTAACTGCTAGACCCCACTCCCCTGTCACAGCCAGGGGATGGAACCCAGGAGTCCTGGGCTGAGTGCTTGGTCTCCCTTCCCCTCGCCAGGCGGTAGAGGAGACAGAAGCGCGGTCCCACCCCAGACAGTGAAGAAGCTTCTGGAGCAGAAGAGACGGCAGCAGACAGCACTGGGCTATGCGGCCAGCTCTCAGGTGAGCCCCTCTGCCCTGCCCCCCCAATTTCCCTGGGTGTCTTGGCCACAGCTGAGACCTCTCTAGCCCCGGACCTCAGGCGTGACTCCTGGTGTGTGGGCCAAATCCCTTCGTGTCAGTTCCATTCTGCCTCCCAAGGCGCATGCTGCAAGGGGCTTCTCCTTTACTTCCTGGCCACTCTCACAGTGTTCTGTGCAGTTGTTACCTGGCTGTTCTACCCCAGAGGTGGCTGCATCTCAGCACCAGGTGAGCCGCCCTGTGACTCATCAGCAATTTCTGTTTTTTCTCTCTCTAGGTCCCAACAGATGCCATTGACCCTTCCCAGACAGGTGAGTCAAACATGGACCCCACATTGTAGCTTTCCCCAACCCTAGATACCCTTCGATTCCCCTGGGGTCCCCACTCCCTGCCTGTGGTATGACAACCCCAGTGCCCCAGACCTTCTGATCCCTCAGGAGTGCCCCCCCCCCCCTCTGTGTTCCCCCCCCCCGCCCCTCCCCCCCCCCCCCCCATGCTTTGCACCCACCATCCATGTCTCTCTCCCATCCAGATGAGTGCCCGGAGCCCATGGGGCTGGGAAGGGGATCTGTGGGGGAATCTGCCCCTGGCCCCCCCCTGGCTCCCTACCCACCTTGGCAGGTCGATCCCTCATGCCATGCGGCCTTCCCCGACTGCCACTATCACTGCTCGGCCGCGGCCAGCAGCTACCAGCCCCCAGGACCCACGTACGATGCAACAGACTCCTATGCCCCCGTGGGGACCGGGGTGTTTGGAGCAGGGGATCCCTACAGCACCATGATGGCAGCCACGGGGGACTTGGAGGTGAGATGGGGGGGCTGTGAGTCGGGAGTGAGGGGCACCGGCAGAGCTGTGGGGCTGGGCTAGCAGA
>NW_020664812.1:1943788-1944295 GCF_002925995.2 Terrapene triunguis | reverse complement strand
GCAGAGCTGTGGGGCTGGGCTAGCAGAGGGCGGTGGGTCGCGAATGAGGGGCACCAGCAGAGCTGTGGGGCTGGGCTATCAGGGCACAGTGGGTCGGGAGTGAGAGTTATAACCCCCCTGCTCTCTCCCCTCGCCAGGTCCCTGTGTCAGCCCCCTCACTGGGCCTGTTCCCAACTCCACAGGCATCCACTGCCCCCTGGATGCAGCCTGCCCGGAGCACCCCCTATTCTGACCCCCTAGAGCTGGGCAGCTTCGGGGACTCGGTTGGGGTGCTGGATCCCAGGGAGCTGGCTATGGCCCGAGCTGAGATCCGGAGCATGGACCCGGCGCGGCTGCTGCATCAGGATGAAGATGGGGACACGTGAGTGTCTGGGGGGACCCCAAAACTCACCCTGCCCCCCCACTCCTGGTAGTGGAGGGAAGGGGCATGGGGGGGGGGCTGAGCTGCTGTGTCCCAGGGAGGGTAAAGGATAGAGCTGGTGGGGGAAATGGGACTGGGGGGGGGGG
>NW_020664812.1:1941571-1943688 GCF_002925995.2 Terrapene triunguis | reverse complement strand
GGGGGGGGGGCATTTAGTGGTGTGGGGATGGGATGGTCTGTCTGGAGATGTGGGGGAGGTTGGTAATGTTAGTGGAAGCTTGGGGGGGAATGGGGCAGGGGCAGTGAAAGCAGAGGGGAGGGTGGCACAGAGGGGATGGGGGGGATCTCCTGGGGTTTAGGGATGGGCAGAGAGCAGGTGGCACTAGGGGGGCAGGAGGCAGGTGGAGGGGGTGCAGAGGTGGGTGGTACTGGATGGGGGATCTGCAGGGATTTCAGGGTGCAAGAGGTGACTGACATCATCTCTCCTCCCCCCCCCCGCCCCTCCTGCGCGGCAGGATCCTACACCTGCTGGCTGCCCGGGGGTTGCGTCACTTTGCCCAGGCGGCCGCCGAGGCCTTCAAGGAGTGCGGGCGGCTGGAGATCAAGGAGCACAATGGCAAGGTGAGCGGGGGTTGGGCAGGAGACTGGAGCTGTTGTGGGTCAAAGGTAGCAGTGCTGTGGGTGGATGGTAAGGGTCGTGCAGATGAGTTGGCCAACAGTGCTGATGGGGCCCATGGGTAGGGGTCAAGGGTCATTAGGTGGTGAGGGCACTGCTGGGGGTCAAGGATCACGCCAAGGTAGGAGTCAAGGGTCACTGGGTGGTCAGGATAAGGACATTACTGGGGGCTAAGGGTCATGCCCTGGGCCCCTTTGCTGCCCTCTAACGCTGGGGTTTCCCGGCCTCCCCAGACCCCGCTGCTGGTGGCTGCCACGGCCAACCAGGCCGAGCTGGTGCGGGACCTGCTGGCGCTGGGAGCTGATGCCAATGCCGCTGACCACAAAGGCCAGACGCTGCTGCACCTGGCAGCCACCTACGGGTTCCCCAACGTCCTCATGGTGAGTGTGTAGCCGAGAAGGAACCCAGGTGTCTGGGATCACAGACCCGCCGCCCTCACTTCCCAGAGCTGGGGATCGAACGCAGGAGTCCTGTCTCCCAGCCCCTCCCCCCCCCGCAACCACTAGCCCCCACTCCTTCTACCCAAATACAATGTCTGAAACCGGTGTCAATTTACTCCCCTCCCGATGGAATTTAACCCGGTTTCTCTCCCCCAGGCTGTGATGGCATCTGGGGTCCTTGTCAACGTGGAGGCCAGGAACTTTGAAGGTAGGACACATCCAGCTGTGGGGAGTGAGGGAGCATGCTGGGGGCAGGGGTCTCCCAGCAGGTGGTGCTGTGGGAAGGGGGAGAGCATGCTGGGGGGGAATGCGGGGGAGCATGTTGGAGGGGGAGCGCCTGACCTCCCCCAGCAGGGAGTGCTGGCTGTGGGGGGGGGCTGCTCTCACCCCTTCTCTTGTCACCCCCAGGGCAGACCCCTCTGCACTGTGCGGTGATCTCCCACAACAAGGCCTTGCGGGCGCTGGGCGTCGGGACCCCGACCCCAGAGCGGCTGCAGGAGATGTTGGCCTGCATCCAGGCCCTGCTGCACATGGGGGCAGATCACACCAGCCAGGTAGGTGACCAGAATGGGGGAGGGGGAGTTCTGTGCCTGCTCCCCAGGGCCTGTCAGCCTTGACCCATGCGCAGTGCAGGGTGGGGGAGGATGGGTGGGGAATTCATCACGAGGGCAGATTTGCCCCCCAGCATTGCAATTGACCTTGCTGATATCATGGGGGTGGTGCGGGAAATTCCTCCCCTCCTCCCCGCATAGCCCCAGCTGTCCTGGCCTTCTCTGTTCGGTGCGGCGGGGGGAGGGGGGGCCAGGATCTGCACACCCACCCCCGCCCATCCTGCCCTCACCACCCTCCCATCCCTGCCCTCCCAGGACATAAAGAGCAGCAAGACGGTTCTGCACCTGGCCGTGCAGGATGGGAACCTGTCACTGGTTCAGTTCTTCCTGCAGCTGCCCGGGCCCCGGCAATTCATCAACATGAAGGTGAGGGGGTGGGGGTGTCTCCTTGCTTGAGGTGTGTGTGTGTGGGGGGGTGGGGGGTGGGGGAGGGTTGGATGGGGGAGAGGTCATTCTGCAGGGGGATGGGGGCTGTTTGGGTGGGGGAAGCTGGGCTGCAGAGGGTGGGGTGGGCTCAGCCAGGCCTGCTGGGGAGGGGGTGCTGTCCTGGTGGGGAGCAGGGGCTGTGTGTGATCCTCTGTCCCTCCCC
>NW_020664812.1:1930107-1941561 GCF_002925995.2 Terrapene triunguis | reverse complement strand
GTGGACCCCCAAACTCCCCCCCAGCCCTGCCTGGCCTCAACGGAAGCAGGTGCACCCCACCTTCAGGGGGGCCATAGTGTGTGGCTGGGGGTTCTCTAGGGTCCCCCTAACTCAACCTCTCCTCTTCTTCCCCCCAGCTGCGCCTCTTGTTGAAGAGCCGGCGCCCGCTCCCTGGCACTGCCCGCCGTCCCGTCCAGCCCCCCTAGATCCATGGCTGCTGAAGGAAGGGGGCGGGGGGGGGGGAGACTCGTCTGGTGCCGCTCAGTGAAGTGGGGTGGGGGGAGAGGATTTGGCATTTCTCTGGAAAGTTGTCTGTAATATTTTCTGTATTTAACTAACTTATTGTATGGGGGCCCCCTGGACACCTGGGTTCTCAAAGTCCCCTGCTCCCTTGTTGCTTGGACCCCCCCGGGTCCCACAGTAGCAGGTAGCATGGCCACCCGGATGCCTGGGTCTGCTGCTGCCTGCCATGTGGGGCTGCAACACTTGGGGGGCCGAGCCCCTTGCCTTCCCCCTCTTGGGGCTGGGCATGTGACTGCCCCCTACTGGACTGAGCAGGTGAGACCCTGCCCAAGCCCTCCTCCCCCAGTGAGGCTGCATGTGCTCATGCCAATGCAGTGGGTGGCAGCTGAGGGGAAGGCCAAGGGCAGCCCCATTTCTAAACCCCTAGACCCCACTCCCCATCCAGAGCCAGGGATAGAACCCAGGCATCCTGGTTGCAGCAGCCTCCTTCCCACCCCCCCACCCCCCCCCCATGGGGAGGGAGGTTGGTTTGCCCCATTAACCTTTCCTCTGCTGAGCATTGACTCAGCCCAAATCTCTGTCCGGGGATAGCCCCACACCTCTTGTGGTGTATCCCCCCCCATATTGCTGGGGGGGGCAGCAGAGGGTCCTGTGTTAATTTCAGCCCCAGGGATGGCTGGGGGAGCCCCCCTGATTTCTATGAAATCATGTCTTGGTTGGGAATTGAACCCAGGTGTCCGGCCCCACCAAGGGGGGGAGGAGCTACCCCCCCCCCCCTTTAGTCTTATCATTTCTGTGAAATGAACTTTTATGAACCATAGTGGTTCACGTAGAGGGGAGGGAGAGTGAGGCAGAGTGTGGGGCGGACCCACGTGTCCGACCGGCCTTTGACCCACACCCTCCGCACTAACACAGCGCTGTGTCCCCAAACAGCCTTGAGTGACTGACTGTGATAAGGGTAATGGCACGGCGGTGCCCTCTTTGGGCAGTAAGCAGAACTGCTGCCTGTGTTTCATAGTCCCTGTACAGCCGAGGGCTATTGTCCTTGGGAGGCAGCAGGCTGGGTTCCAGCGTTGCTATTATTACCCACCCACACACACACACAGGGGGGTCCCACGTTTGTTCCCTTGTTGGAACATGAGACGTTTCATTGCGAAATAAGGTTTAGTGCTTCTCGCCTGTTCAAACTTCCTTCACAGCATCTGTGTTACTGGAAACCTGTAGGCCAGATACCCTGGTTCAACTTATAGCTGGGCCTAGTGGCCCCACCCCAGTGGTGGCTGCATCTCAGTGTATGTCCCCTGAGCTCTGACTATACAAGGGGGGGAGAGGTAGACTGTAAGCTCCTTGGGGAGCAGGACTGTGTTTGTACAGCCATTGGCACTGTGTGGTCCGGGCCTATGACTGGAGCTCCTGCCAGCTGCCATGATTGAACTAAGATAACGGCTTGTCCGGACCCGGGGGAATCAATAGGTCCCCCCAGCTAAACACCTTCTCTCCCTGCCCCCCCCCCCACTTCCTAGTGACAGCCAGAGCTGTTCTGGCTCTAGCCAGCATAATACTGGGGCTACTGTGCCAGGCTGGGGCTTTAAGGGCCAGTCCTACCTGTCAGGGGAGGGTGCCCCTACACTGCCCTATGCAGCACAGCATCCCCTAGTGCCAGGCTGGGGCATAGAGACCAGCCCTGCCTAGCGGGGGAGGGTGCCCCCATCCAAGACCCCTTTTCACCTGTCCGGGGATAAACATTACAGCTACTCCCCTTAACCCAGCAGCTTCCCTCCCCATGATGACTCCTGTTCCCAGTGCCCCTAGTAGCCCCCAGCTAGCCAGCAGCAACCCCACGGGGGCAGAGATTCTGGCCCCACCCCTGGAGTTAGGGAGCAAACTTTGGTCTGAGGGGTTACATCTCCCACAAACCAGCCTGGGGGGCGCATCTGGGCAGGTGCCTGTTGCTTTGTATTAGGTGTGGGAGGGGGAGCCAGAGTGGGGTGTTGGCACCAGGGGCTCCTGGCCCCCAAAGGGGGCTCCTGACACCTCCAAATAATAAATGGCTATTGACATCCTGCTACCTGGCTTGCAGTCACTGAGAAGGACAGTCGCTGAGTGGAGCTGGGAGGACAGATGGATAATTCCCCCTGCTGAGCCCCTCCCCCTGCACCCCATGGTTTCCCCCATACAACAGTGGCCAGGTCCAGGCAGGGTAGGGTTCAGGAGGTTTATTCTATGGTCAGACAGACAGACACCAGGTCCCCAGCCTAGGCCCCCAGCCTAGGCCCCCTCACACCAGCTCCCCCCTTAGCTCAAAGGGCAGCCCTTCATCTGCCGCAGGGGGTGGTGTGTCTGCCACCTGGTCGTAGATCCTCAGGGGGTCCTTAGAGTCAGCCAGGGACCAGCCCCTCCATGGATAGGTGCCCTGGGAAGAGAGAGAGCCTGTCACCCCAACACCTTGCTGAGCCCGGCAGAGAACGCAGGAGTCCTGTTGGAGCTGGGCGGATGGCCACTCACCACATGGTCCTGGCAGGGTAGCGCCCCTGGGTACAGTGGGGCAGGAGCTCGCAGGTGTAGTGCCCCCAGTTCCTCATAGACCCCAGGCTCCATCACGTCCTCGTATTCATGGGGGACGGAGGGGCCGGGCCAGCGTGCAGGGAACCCAGAGTCTGGAACGGCAAAGGGACCTGTGGAGTGGATCACAGCAAAGGACTACGGAGCCTTTCCCCTCTAGGGGGTGCCGGCTCTGATCCAGCCCCATTGTGGGCTCTCCCTGACTTGGGGGGCAGGGAGCCTGTCCCCTCTAGGGGGAACCAGCTCTGACACCTCACACCCACCTGTGGTGCTGGCGTCTGTCTCCCCCTCGGCTCTCTCGGGGTGGGGGAGCAGCCGGGGTCGATACTCACGGCTGGGCACGTACTCCGGCCAGGTGCCTATTGAACTGCCCTACAGGGGAGCCATAGAGAGACCCTGTCACACGCCACGGGAACACTAGCCCCCAAAAAGAGAACCCAGAGTCCTGGCTCCCCCGTCCCCCACTGTGACTGCCTGACCCTGCTCCCTTTCTGCCAGTGACATGCCCCGTAACCCCCAACCATGGTATCTTTCCCTCCCTGCCAGGCCCGCCCCCCCCCCCCCCTGTCCGCCCCCCCCCCCCCCCCCCACAGTACCCCCTGCTGAGCCCCGGCCCTGGTCTTAGCAGCACAGCGCCCCCTACTGAGCCCCTACCCCTCTCCCCGCAGCACAGCACCCCCTGCTGAGCCCTCCCGCCATGCTCCCCGCAGCACAGCGCCCCCTACTGAGCCCCCACCCGACTCCCCGCAGCGCAGCACCCCCTGCTGAGCCCTCCTGCCATGCTCCCCGCAGCACAGCGCCGCCTACTGAGCCCCCGCCCTGCTCCCTGCAGCACAGCACCCCCTGCTGAGCCCTCCCGCCATGCTCCCCGCAGCACAGCGCCGCCTACTGAGCACCCACCCCACTCCCTGCAGCACAGCACCCCCTGCTGAGCCCTCCCACCATGCTCCCCGCAGCACAGCGCCCCCTACTGAGCCCTCCCGCCATGCTCCCTGCAGCACAGCACCCCCTGCTCAGCCCCAACCTTGCTCCCCACAGCACAGTGCCCCCTGCTGAGGCCCCTCCAGCACAGCACCCCATACTGAGCCCCCACCCCCTGCTGAGTCCCTCGACCTGCCCCCGCAGCACGCCCCACTCCCAGCAGCACGATGCCCCTGCTGAGCCCCACTCCCTCATCCTCTCACCCCAGAGGACGCACTCCTCTCTGAGTAACTGTCCAGGAGTGTCTGCCGTGCCGCTGGATTCACTGCTTCCCCCGAGTTGTAGTCATTCCCAGCACTGGGCTTCCTCCTGAAAGGCAAGGGGTGGGAGCCAGGATGCCTAGGTTCTCTCCCCAGCTCTGGAAGGGGGGAGGGGGGTCTAGTGGTTAGAGTGGGTGTGGGGCAGGGCTGGGAGCCAGGATGCCTAGATCCCCCTCCCCTTCCAGAGCTGGGGAGAGAACCCAGTGGTTGGAGCTGGGAGGGTCGTATGTCTGTGTTAGGGTGTCATAGTGCGACAGGATGCACAGAACTGCCTGCCCCTGACACTCACCTCTCCTTGGTCTCCTCCCGGACACCTGCAGTCAGAACCAGAAAACAGCAAGGATCAGCCCAGGTTGGGCCTCATTGGCCACCATTTGGTGCTGTGAGCTTCCCAGGGGCAGTGCCCCGGTCCAGGGGGGTGGGGAATTACCTGCCCAGGCCTGGCGCCGTCTGAGCAGGCAGACGAGGAGGGCAGCGTTGGAGAGTAGCAGCAGGGCCCCCAGTGCGCTCAGCCCCCCAATGAGGGCCGGGGGCAATGACGGGGCTTCTGGGAAAGCAAAGGAGAGCATCAGAGAGCGGCCAGGAGCCAGCATCCGCCAGAGGGGAAACACCTGGGGTCCCATTCGCCACCCCCTGAGCCAGCCCATCCCCTGCTCTGACCACCAGACCCCACTCCCCTCCCAGAGCTGGGACAGAACCCAGGAGTCTGGGCTCTCCGCCCCCTTCCAGTACCCACCTGTTTTCGGCGCTTCAGGCTCCACAACTGGCAGCTCCTCTAAGGGCAGCTCTGAAATGACATCAGCTCCGTCAGGGTCGAAACCCACAGACACCCCCCCCGCTGAGCCCCCACCTCTGCACAGCACGGCCCCCTCCATCCCAGCACAGCCCCCCCCATTCCAGCACAGGGCCCCCACTACACCCCCTGCCACTGCACGGTGCCCCCTGCTGGGACCCCCACTTCCCTAGCCTGGCACCCCCTGCCCTCCCCAGCACAGCACCCCCTGCTGAGCCCCCCGACCCCCAGCATGGCACCCCCTACCTGCGGTGGTGACGGTGACGCTGGGGCCCTGGGCGCTCTCCCCCAGGGTGTTGTGGGCGCTGACACCAATACTGTAGGGGGTGGCCGGGCTCAGCCCCGTCAGGGTGAACGCGGAGGTCTGGGCGGGGAAGACGTCCATGTACAGGGCACTGGGGGCGCCTGGCCAGCGGTACCTGGGGGACACAGGGGGTAAGGGACCCCAGACCCCGGGGGCCGGGGCCCTGCCTCATCCATCCCCACCCAATGGCCTCCACCCATGCCAGCCCCCCCAGCTCTGAGCCCCCCAGCTCCCACCCATGCCATCCCCCAGCTCTGAGCCCCACTGTCCCTGCCCCCCAGCCCCTTCCTCCTTCCCTCACCCTTGCCAGCCCCCCAGCTTTGAGCCCCAGTCCCCAGCCTCCTCCTCCTCCCCCACCCACACTAGCTTCCCAGCTCTGAACCCCACTGTCCCCACCCTCCAGCCTCCTCCCCCACCCATGCCAGCCCCCCAGCTCTGAGCCCCACTGTTCCCACTCCACAACCCCCTCTTCATCCTCCTACTGCCCATCCAGAGTCCCCTCCAACCCCATCCTTGCCTCCTCCACCCCACACCACTGCTCCCCACCTGATGAGGAATCTCTGGGGCAGCCCCCCATCAAATCCGGGGATCCACTCCAGGGTGGCTGAATTATGGGTGACGCTCACGACCTTTAACCCCGTGGGAGGGTCAGGGGGGCCTGCAGAGGCGGGAGAAAGAGAGAGAGAGATCACCCTGCTCTGCCGGTGCCCCTCATTCCTGACCTGCAGCCTCTGCTAGCCCAGCCCTGGACTCCCCCAACCCCCCCTCAGCCGATGCCCCTCACTCCTGACCCGCAGCCCCCCCAGGCCGTACTGGTGCTGAGTAGCTGGATGTCCAGTTTGTCCGTGCCCAGTGCGTTGCTGGCGCGGCAGGTGAAGGTGGCGTAGTCGTGCATGGCACTGACATTGGCGATGGTCAGGGTGCTGCTGTGCCAGGTGCCCTCGTGCCATGTGCGCTCCGTGTACCTGGGGGGAGGGGGCAGGGTGGAACTGAGGTCAGGTCAGAACCGGGACCAGCCCAGACCCAGGCGCTGAATCAGAACCAGGGACCAGCCCAAACCCAGGCGCTGAATCAGAACCAGGGACCAGTCCAGACCCAGGTGCTGAATCAGAACAGGGACTGGACTAGAACAAGGATTTGATCAGGACAGAGACTGGATGAGAACCAGGAACTGGATCAGAAGCAGGATGGAAGCAGCAAACTCAAGGGGGGCAGAGGTAGGTCAGGGACCCCACTGGTATTCTAAGGAGGAGGGGTTGTGGGGGGGCACTCACCAGGGTTGGGGTCTCAGTGTTTGGGGGTCACTGGTGTGCCCTGTGTCCAGGCAACAAGGGGCACATTAGAATGGGGGTCTGCCTCCGCCAGTCATTTCTGTGACAAAGCAGGAATTTTCTGTGACGTTTTTATGAAGCTGGTGCCTGCCTCAGTTTACCTTTCTGCTTCATGTTGCTCTCCAGGAGGTGCAAAAGGGCTAACACGCTGCTCTTGGAGCAGCATCGGAGCCATGGGGTGTGTGTGTCCCAGAGCTGGCTGGGGTGGGTTAAAGGACTGGCTGGAACCAACCCGGGTCCCCAGAAGCCAGTTATCTTCAAGTGACCCTAGTGGTGAAATCAGGCTGCCCCGGCTGGGACTAGCAATTCTCAACAAAGAATCTTTTTCTCTCCCGGCCTGGCAGATTTTAGTTTTGGTACTTTCGCCAGACAATCGCAATGTTTATTTTAAAGCATTTTTTCCTATTTTTCTCAGCTGACGTTTTCACAGTTGTGGGAAATGATGGGGGGGGGGGGGAATCATGATTTAATGCCAGCAGCCAGTAAGATTCCAAAAGTGAAAGTTTGATTAACTGTGAAAACACAAATCACCAAGGTCACCTGCCAAAATATGTCAAACAACTTGCCGAAAAGCAACCTCTCCCCAGGTCTCAGCCAGCACCGTTCGTAAATTCCCGGGCATATTGCTGCAAAGATCTTGCCCTTGACCGGGGCATAGGCGGTGAAATCGACAGTGATCAGCATTTAGGGATGAAAGTCGGATCCTTCCAGCCTTCTCCTGCCACTGGCAGGCGGCCCTAAATTCCAGCCGCTCAGGAAAGTGATGCTCTGCGGTGGGGGAGTTTTTGTAATGGAGCCAATTGACAGGGTCCCCGGCGAGCTCCGGCTGGCAGAGGACATGGGTCTTGGGTGACCAGATGTCCCAGTATTAGGGGCTTTGTCTTATATATGCAACTATCCCCCCTGCTGCCCCCAAAAAAAGTGTCCCGATTTTTCATGCTTGCTGTCTGGTCACCCTACGTGGGTCCTGGGGTCTGCAGGAGGTGGATGACTGTCCGCCAGATGCCTGGGATAAGGGCCAGCTTTTGGAGCGATGCCCAGCTGTGCCCTGGTGCTGCCAGTGAGATGGAGCTGGAAAAGGACGAAGTTGGGCAGGGGCAGTGCAGGGTTGGCCTGGGTCTCTGACTTTGCTTCTCTATGCCAAGCTCAGGGCTTCCCAATGCCTGTGTGCCGGGGACTAATCAACCCCGTCCAGCTTGACGAAGGACCCAGGGAGTCTCTGCCCATACTGGCGGGTTGCACGGGTCTGTGGGGTTTCATGTCCCCTCCCCTCTTCACACATGCTGGGCCCCCTCCTACCTGGGGTTGTCAGGGTGCAGGGCCGCTCCATTCTTGGCCCAACTGAACTGCACACTGGGGACCCCCTGGGCACGGCACAGCAGGATGGCGGGTGAGCTCCCGTCCCCGGGCATGGCCACCTTCCCCAGCCCCATGCCCTTCTCGATCTCTGGCTTGACTGCAGGGAGAGAGAGAGTGAAGGGCGGTCTGGGAATCGGGGGGGGGAGGGAAGAGTTGGGAGGGCCTTGGAGGGGCAGGGAAGTCCCTGGGGAGGGGGATGTTCTGTGGGGGGGGGGGCAGGCCTCAAGGGGTTCCCCAGGGGAGGGGGTTTGGAGGAGGGAGGGAAGAGATCAGAGGGGATGGGCAAAGGTCACATCAGGGAGTGCTGGGTTCTCATATGTTCTCGGGGAGGGTCCCTGGAGAGGGGGGCACAAGAGGGGCTGGGGGGTCCCCGGGATGGAGAAGCAGTGCATGGGGTGGATCCTCAGGCTGGGGGAGGGGCAGAGGGTGGGGAGATCTCTGAGGTGGGGGACCAGTGAGTCGGAGGCCCTGGGGGGTGGGAGTTTCTGGGGGGTCCCCGGGGTGGGGGAGTCTGCATAGGGCACCCACAGCGCACGATGAGGCGGGCGCTGCCCCGGGCTGGGGGGGGCAGCCCGTTGTCCACGCGGCACTCATAGAGCCCGGCCTGTGCCTGCCGGGCCCCCCGGATCCGCAGCCGCCCCACAGCCCCCGAGGCCTCCGGCTCCAGCTCCAGCTCTTCCAGGCTGCGCTCCTCTGCCCCCTGCGGGAAGGTCAGGGTCAGCGGGCAAAGGCGGGGGGGACAAACCAGGGAGGGCAAAGGTCAGAGGGGTCAAAGGTTACCACAGAGATGACAAAGGTCAAAGAGGGGCAAAGGTCACCCTGATATTTGCATGGCTCAAAGGCCACATTGGGGAGGTCAGCAGTTGGATGGGCAACAGCAAATGTTAAAGGTTAGAGAAAAATGAAAGGTCAGCAGAGGGTCGAAAGTCACAGGTCAGGGAGGGGAAGGTGCAAAGGTCATGGGGGCAAAGGGTAGATCCAGGTAAATGAGGGTCAAAGGTGACAAAAGAAATAAAAAAGGCCGGTGAGGGACAAAGGTCACATAAAACACATCAAGGGTCACAGTTCTGTGCAGAGGTCAAATAGGAGAGGGCAAAGGTCAGAGTGGAGACAAAGTTTTGCCACTGGGGCAAAGGTCACCCACATAACTGCATGGGTCAAAAGCCACCTTGGGGAGGTCAACGGCTAGATGGTGACAGCAAACCTTAAAGTTTGGAGAGAGGGGTCAGAGACGGGAAAGTGCAAAGGTCACAAATCAGAGGGCAAAGGGCAGACTTGTGTACATGAGGGTCAAATGTACATCATAAGCTAAATCAAAAGGTCAGAGGGGGCAAAGGTCACATAAGAGATGTCAAGGGTCAGAGGTCAGACAGGAGATGGCAAACGTCAGATGGGGCGGCCAGGCGGCAAAGGTCACAGGTGGCTTGTGCCCCTTTGAGAGACACCGCCAGAGACGCCCCCCCTTACCAACCACGTCCACTGGAACATGCCCGCAAGGATGGGGTTGGCATTGGCTACGCATACAAGCTCAGCCGTGGCGCCCAGGTCCACATAGACGGGGTCCCCCAGGCTGCGGATGGAGGGGGCATCTGGGGGGCAGAGAGGGCCAGATCAGATGATAAACATTCACATAAAAAAGAATCTAACACATCAGAAAAGGGCAGACAAATAAACAGTGACAAGTTTTTAAAGTGCTTGTACACAAATGCTAGAAGTCTAAATAATAAGATGGGTGAACTAGAGTGCCTTGTGATAAAGGAGGATATTGATATAATAGGCATCACAGAAACCTGGTGGACTGAGAGCAATCAATGGGACACAATCATTCCGGGGTACAAAATATATCGGAAGGACAGAACAAGTCGTGCAGTGGGGGGAGTGGCACTATATGTGAAAGAAAATGTAGAATCAAATGAAGTAAAAATCTTAAGTGAATCCACATGTTCCATAGAATCTCTATGGATAGAAATTTCATGCTCTAATAAGAATATAACAGGGATCTATTATAGACCACCTGACCAGGACAGTGATAGTGATGATGAAATGCTAAGGGAAATTAGACAGGCTATCAAAATTAAGAACCCAATAATAGTGGGGGATTTCAATTATCCCCATATTGAGTGGGAACATTTCACTTCAGGACAAAATGCAGAGATAAAATTTCTCTATACTTTAAATGACTGCTTCAGGGAGCAGCTGGTACGGGAATCCACAAGAGGAGAGGCAACTCTAGATTTAGTCCTGAGCGCAGGAGCTGGTCCAAGAGGTAACTATAACAGGACCGCTTGGAAATAGTGACCATAATACAATAGCATTCAACATCCCTGTGGTGGGAAGAACATCTCAATAGCCCAACACTGTGGCATTTAATTTCAAAAGGGGGAACTATGCAAAAATGAGGGGGTTAGTTAAACAGAAGTTAAAAAGTACAGTGACTAAAGTGAAATCCCTGCATGGGCGCTTTTTAAAGACACCATAATAGAGGCCCAACTTCAATGTATACCCCAAATTAAGAAACACAGTAAAAGATAAAAAGACTTCCTTTAAAAAGTGGAAGTCAAATCCTAGTGAGGCAAATAGAAAGGAGCATAAACGCTGCCAAATTAAGTGCAAGAATGTAATAAGAAAAGCCAAAGAGGAGTTTGAAGAACGGCTAGCCAAAAACTCCAAAGGTAATAACAAAATGTTTTTTAAGTATATCAGAAGCAGGAAGCCTGCTAAACAACCAGTGGAGCCCCTTGATGATCGAGATACAAAAGGAGCGCTTAAAGACAATAAAGTCATTGCGGAGAAACTAAATGGATTCTTTGCTTCAGTCTTCACGGCTGAGGATGTTAGGGAGATTCCCAAACCTGAGCCGGCTTTTGTAGGTGACAAATCTGAGGAACTGTCACAGATTGAAGTGTCACTAGAGGAGGTTTTGGAATTAATTGATAAACTTAACATTAACAAGTCACCGGGACCAGATGGCATTCACCCAAGAGTTCTGAAAGAACTCAAATGTGAAGTTGCGGAACTATTAACTAAGGTTTGTAACCTGTCCTTTAAATCGGCTTCTGTACCCAATGACTGGAAGTTAGCTAATGTAACGCCAATATTTAAAAAGGGCTCTAGAGGTGATCCCGGCAATTACAGACCGGTAAGTCTAACGTCGGTGCCGGGCAAATTAGTCGAAACAATAGTTAAGAATAAAATTGTCAGACACATAGAAAAACATAAACTGTTGAGCAATAGTCAACATGGTTTCTGTAAAGGGAAATCGTGTCTTACTAATCTATTAGAGTTCTTTGAAGGGGTCAACAAACATGTGAACAAGGGGAATCAGTGGACATAGTGTACTTAGATTTCCAGAAAGCCTTTGACAAGGTCCCTCACCAAAGGCTCTTAAGTAAAGTAAGTTGTCATGGGATAAAAGGGAAGGTCCTTTCATGGATTGAGAACTGGTTAAAAGACCGGGAACAAAGGGTAGGAATTAATGGTAAATTCTCAGAATGGAGAGGGGTAACTTGTGGTGTTCCCCAAGGGTCAGTCCTCGGACCAATCCTATTCAACTTATTTATAAATGATCTGGAGAAAGGGGTAAACAGTGAGGTGGCAAAGTTTGCAGATGATACTAAACTG
>NW_020664812.1:1915577-1925107 GCF_002925995.2 Terrapene triunguis | reverse complement strand
GGGGGGGGGGAGCAAAGGGGCAGAACTGAGACTGGTGTAGGGTGACCAGATGTCCTGATTTTATAGGGACAGTCCTGATTTTGGGGTCTTTTTCTTATATAGGCTCCTATTACCTCCCCCCCGTCCTGATTTTTCACACTTGCTGTCTGGTCACCCTAGGTGCGTTGCTGTCACCACCCAACGCGGGTGCTGTGCCCTTAAGGGGTGGGTTTACTTGACTCCGCCTTGTGTACAGACCGCCCCTCTCCCCCTCCTCCCCCCAGGGCCGAGGACGCACACTGGATGCGGAGGCGGGTCTGGGCCGTGAGCGCCGGGCTCTTGCCGTCGTTGGAGGCGTTGCAGCGGTAGATGGCCAGGTTGTCGCTGGGGCTAGTGGTCAGGATCAGCTCTTTGGAGACGATCTTGCCGGAGGCCACCTGGGTCCCCTCCTTGAGGGACTTGGTGTCCTGTCGGGAGAGAGCCCAGAGCCCAGTGAGCAACCCAGAGATGCAGCCACCTCTGGGGCAGGGCAGCTGGGAAACAGCCACATATAACGCCCCATGGGTAGGGCTCTGGGCTAGGGTGGGTTTCATTCCAAAGGGAGACTGCCCCCCACTGAGCCCCCCACCCCACTGCCCGCAGCACGGTGCTACAGCTGAGCTCCCCGCCCCACTCCTCGCAGCACAGCCCCCCCCGTTGAGCTCCCCGCCCCACTCTCCGCAGCACAGCCTCCCCTGCTGAGCCCCCCACCCCGCTCCTCGCAGCACAGCGCCCCCTGCTGAGCTCCCCATGGCCTGGTGCCCCCCCCATGACCTTGATCCAGACGAGGCGGGGGGCCGGGTTCCCCCCACTGGCAAAGCAGGTCAGCCTGACCTTAGTGCCAGCCCGGAATCGGCTGTCAGGGTGCGGGGCCTCAATCCAAACCTTCTGGGGTGGGTCTAGGGGGATGGGGAACAAAAAGAGGGTTAATGTCAATCAACTCCTGTATTGCCATGACAACCTGTCTCAGCACCCCCCCTCCCCAACAGCATCACAGGGGGTGCAGACCCCCCTTCCCCAGGGCCCCTCTCCACCCGTAGGTCTGGCCATGCGCCCCAGGCTGGGGTGATATGGGATGGGGCTGCTGGTGGGTGGGGCTTCCACATAGGTGGGGACTTGAGGGGGTCTTAAGTCTCCACAGGAGGTGTTTCCCCACCTCCGGTCCTCCACTTCTTCTGCCCCCAGCCCCCTCTGCTCTCACTCCAGCCCCACCCCACTATCCCTCCTCCCCCACTGCCCCCTCATCACTCCCTGCCCCCTCCCCTTCCTCCAGCCCTCCTCCCGCCCCCCCCCACCCCCGCCACCTGCCCAGCCCCACCACCCATTGGCACCCCCCTGCCCTGGGTGGGGGCTCACACTTCACGCTGAGGGGCAGGCTGGTGCTGCGGGTGAAGAGCACAACCTCGTTGAAGGCCTCGCAGGTGAGGGGCAGCCCGTTCTCTTCGCGCCGGGCCATGTGTGTCAGGTTGGAGACGGTCACTGTCCCGCCGTGCGCTGCCTGTGGGAGAGAACCCGGCACCCAGCCCCTGCTCCTGAGGCCTGGCGGGCTTGGGAGCAGGGAATGGGGCCCAGGGCCTGTTCCCTCCAGGGGGCGCTGGCCCTGATCTGTCCCAGGGTGCCGCTTAGAGGGCAGGGAATGGGATATTCACTATTGTTATGCAGAGAGGGAAACTGAAGTACCCATAATGGGAGGAGCTCATTGAAATTCACAAAAGATTCAGGGAGAGAACCCAGGAGTCCTGGCTCCCAGCCCCTCCCAGTTTCCCCTGGCTCAATGTCTCCCGCTGTGGTGGCCGTGGGGACAGCAGGCGGGGCAGCTCTGGGGGGCCGTAGCTGGGCACTGACCTTGGTGACGGTGACCTCGGTGGTGGTGAGCTCCCGCCAGCCCAGCCACCAGCGCAGCTGCACCGGGGGGTTGCTGGGAGTGGTGGAGCAGGACAGCGAGATCTGCTTGTTCTCCGGGGTACTGCTGGAGCCCAGGATGGAAACCTCTGTGGGGAGAACTGGGGAGGGGGAGAGATCTCAGAACTGCAGACCCAGCCACTGCCAAGGGGGCATGGGGGCGCTGGTTTGGAAGGAGCTCCCTACTCCCGGCTACTCCAACCTGACCCAGCCTAATCCAGCAGGGGGCGCTGTGGGGGGGCAGTCACAGACCACACACAGGGTGACGCTGGCCAGCAGGGGGCACTGGGGGGCGCAGGGTGCTGGAGGGGTGGAAGGGGCACTCACAGACCACACACAGGGTGACGCTGGCCAGCAGGGAGCGCTGGCAGGAGCAGGGCGCTGGTGGGTTAAAGCCGGGAGGCAGTCCAGAGGCGCTGGGGGGCGCAGGGTGCTGGGGGGGGTGGGGGTGGGGCACTCACAGACCACACGCAGGGTGACACTGGCCAGCAGGGAGCACTGGGGGGGCGCAGGATGCTGGGGGGGTGGGGCACTCACAGACCACACGCAGGGTGACGCTGGCCACCAGGGGCAGGGGCGACACCTGGTTCATGGCTTCGCAGCGCAGCTGAGCCCCGTTGTCCTCGGGTTTGATGCTGAGGGTCAGGAGGCTGCGGGAGGCGCCGCTGGCATCCTCCGTCTCCCAGCTGGTGGAAACCACGTTCCCGTTCTGCGGGAACACGGGCTAGCATCCCCCACGGCTCTGCCGGTGCCCCTCACTCCTGACCCATAGCCCCCTGCTAGCCCAGCCCTGGGCTCCCCCACACAGCTCTGCCTGTGCCCTTCACTCCTGACCCGCAGCCCCCTGCTAGCCCAGCCCTGGGCTCCCCACCCCCAGCTCTGCCCGTGCCCCTCACTCTCGACCTGCAGCCCCTGCTAGCCCAGCCCTGGGCTCCCCACCCCCAGCTCTGCCAGTGCCCCTCACTCCCGATCTGCAGCCCCTGCTAGCCCAGCCCTGGGCTCCCCCCCACAGCTCTGCCAGTGTCCCTCACTCCTGACCGGCAGCCCTCTGGTAGCCAAGCCCTGCCCCCACTAGCTCTGCTGGTGCCCCTCACTCACAACCCACAGCCCCTCCTAGCCCAGCCCTGGGCTTTCCCCCACAGCTCTACCAGTGCTCCTCACTCCCGACCTGCAGCCCCTGCTAGCCCGCCCTGGCCTCCCCCAGGTGCCCCTCACTCCTGACCCGCAGCCCCTGCTGTCCGTTCTCCTTGTTACTTTTAGCCATTGCAGCGTGGCCAGTGGGTTCCCGCTCAGCGAGATGCAGATGAGTTTCAGGGTCTCTCCAGCTTTGATTTCGGGGCGTTTGTATCCTTCAATGGTGGGTGGCTGAGGTGGGACTGGGGGGGAAGAGACAAGGATGGGTTGTGGGGGAACCCTGGCGCAGCCTGTGCTCAGGGGCACCCCCTTGTGGCACAACAGTGCCATGTCCTGCCACCGGGGTGGGGAGTCAGTGGGGCCAGCTAGGGGGCTGGGGAGGCGGGCATAGATGGCCCCAGTCAATTAGAGCTGAAATATGCTGCCCCCCACCCCGCTCCGGGGGGCAGACAGATCTTGTAGCTGTGGGGGCGGGGGGCAGTATGGGCAGGGAGCTGACTCGGGGCATCGGAACAGAAGGGAGGTGGTGGTGGGGAGACAGAGAAGGGGGTGGACCTAGACAGACAAAGGGATGGGAAGGATGTGTGAAACATGCACGGTCCTCTCCCCACTCCTGGGCCCCCTTCATGGCTTTGGGCCCTCTGCAGCTGCTCGCCCATCAGGGTGCTTGGGGAGGGGAACAGCCCGGGGTGCTGGGTGCGTAATTAGGCTGATTAACGAGCTGCCTAATGACTCTCATGCTGGGAGACAAGCAGACGTGGAATTACCCCCCCCCCCATCAAATAATCTCCCCCACCCCCTTCGCCAACTGGGGGCAGAGCCCTATTCCTCTGGGTTTCCCCAGAGTAGGGTTGGAGCAGGGAGAATTCCCCACCCCCTCCAACCCCACACCAATGTATCCCATGTTCCCCGAGCCAGCTAGAGACAGACCTTCCTAGCATCTCTGGCTCCTTGGTGCGGTATGGGTTAATGGTTAGGGTTTGGCCTTATATACCCATTTCATCTCTAGCACTCATAGGGTTAACGGTTGAGGGGTTGACATATACTCAAAATACAGCTCCTTGGTACTCTCAGCATTACTTATTGAAGGGTCGACTTATATATGTTCAGCTCTTCCCCTTCAGAACCTCAATCTTCTAAGGGCTGATGGTTAAGAGGGTGGATTTATATAGGGAGTGATGTTAATGGTGGTGGGGTGATGGTCACATCCTCAGTTTTGACTCGCCATTGCTTTAAGGAGTAACTGAGGAGGGGTTGACTGAGACACAGGCCCCCAACTCCTCAGGGTTCTAGGGGTTAAGAGGTGAGGGTCCAGTTTATATACACGACAGCTGACCCCTCATTCTCCTGAGAGCTGATCACGGAAAGGCTCAGCTTATAGAGTGAAGGGATTCCACAGCTGGTTCTGAGGGCTCAAATTACATCCATGGGCCAACCTCAGCTCTTCAGAAAATCATTGCTCTAGGGATTACCAATGAGATACCTCCTCAGGGCACCACAGACTAATGGTTGAGAGGTCAACTGAAATACTAGACCCAACTCATCCTCCTTTCCTCCTTCAGTGATGTTCCTTGTCTTCCAATCCCCATTGTTCTAACAGTTAAACATTGAAGGGCCAACTTATATACACAGGTCTTTGTAGCCTCATTGTCCGAAGGGTTAAACTTTGAGAGGTCGACTTATATACATGAGCCAAGAGGAGTCTCCAGGACCTCATTGTTTTAAGGGTGAGCCATTGAGGGTTGACTTATATAAATGTCACCTCCTGATCTTTGACTCCTCATTTTCCTAAGGGTTAATGGCTGAGGGGTCGATTTATATACAGTCTCCTTGATGAGTTAATTGTAGTAAACAGAAAGCCTGCAAATAGGAAGAGCCAGAGGCAAACACTACAGCTGGGTGCAGGCTATGGAAGGGGAGACACCCAGGAGAGAAGAGGGTGAGGCTTATATTTTAAGTGGGGAGCCATTGAGGGTCAGCTGATAGGTGGAGTTGATGTATATGCAGGAGAATATGGCTGTGGGGATCTTTTTAACCCTTTCATTGGTGTCCCCAGCTGGGAGTGAGTCCCCACAGAGATTGGAGGGATGCCCAGGGCATGGTGGGCGTTACTCACACAAGATGTTCATGGTGAAGCCAGCCACCACAGCGGCCGAGACGGCCTCATTTGTGGCTGCACAGACCAGACGCTTCCCGTTGTCCAAGCTCTGTGGGGTGACCCTGGGGACAGAAGGGGAATGGGCTATACCAACTAACGCAGAGGTGGGCAAACTACGGCCCCCTCCCCTGCTGTCTCCCCTCCCCCAGAGCCTCAGCTTGCCATGCCACCAGCACTCTGGCCGGTCAGGGGACAAGGAGCAGGGGGGTTGGATGGGTCGGGGGTTCTGAGGGGGGCAGTCAGGGGGCGGAAAGTGGGAGGGGGCGGATAGGGGGCGGCAGCCAGGCTGTTTGGGGAGGCACAGCCTGCCCTACCCGGCCCTCCATACAGTTTCACAACCCCAATGTGGTCCTCGGGCCAAAAAGTTTGCCCACCCTGAACTAGCGCCTACAAGGGGCTAAAGGTTGGGAGTGAGGGGCACCAGCAGAGCTGGGGGGGAGGGAGAAGCCCAGGGCTGGGCTGGCAGGGGCTGCAGGTCGGGAGTGAGGGGCACTGGCAGAGCTGTAGAGGGCTCAGGTCTCCTAGCGGAGGCTGGGGAGGAAAGGGGGCACTGCGCTGGTGTCTCAAAGGGGCACTGGGGGCACCTGGCTGGCGATCCCCTGGGCTAAGTCAGGGCCCCCCTGCTTCAACGGGGGGGGGGCATCCCCTGGACCCTCTCACCTGAGCATGGCGATGGTGCTGGAGAGCTTCTCGCTGGACCCGGAGTGCACCTGGTGTGACACGTCGGGGAGGGGGCTGCCACCTGGGGGCGGGAGGGATCGTGAGGGGAGGGGGGTTCCCAGCACTCCCACCCAGGCCAATATACTACAGCATCGCTGAGGGCACCCCCACAACCGCGCACCCCGGGGAGAGATGCCCAGATACCAGGGGATGGGCTGGGGTCACTGCGAGACACCCCATGGCCATGAGCCCTGGGGGACAGGTGCCCAGATACCAGGGAGAGGGGCTGGATTAGATAGAGGGGTGTATATGGAAAAAGAAAGATCCTCTCACATTATGGTCCAACACGGTGAGTGCTGGCCTTATATAATAGCTCAGTCCCCCCCCCCCCCCCCCCGCCCCCCCGGCCCCCCCACCCCAGCCCCCCCCGCCCCAATCAGACCCATGGGGGGCACTCACCCTTGCTGAAGGAAATCTCCGCAGCCGGCTTGGCGTCCCCGGCGCTGCAGGTCACCATGTACTCCACGCCGGCCACCCAGGTCACGGTGCTGTTGGCCTCGTACTCCTTGAAGACAGGTGTCTTGGGGGGCACTGCGGGGGAGGGGAAAGGAGGAATGGCCCTGAAGAGTCACCCCTCCCCCAGCTCCCCAGAGCCACGGTTACCCTCCCGCCCCCAGCCTGGCAGCTCACCCAGCACACTGAGCAGTGCCGTGTGCGACACGATGCCTGGGCTCTCCTTGGAGCGCCCCGCCTGGCACTCATAGTCCCCGTCGTCTGCCAGCCGGCTGTCCACGATCCGCAGGTGGTGCTCCCCTGCTGGGCAGGACACAGAGGGAATGGTGAATCTATACGGCCCGGATGCCTGGGTTCTGTGCTGGCTCTGCTCCTGGCTCCTAGCCCCGCTCTAGCGACTAGACCTTACTCCCCTCCCAGAGCCAGGGACAGAACCCAGGAGTCCTAGAACTGGGCCAGTCAGGGCTCTCATACACACAGGTGTCCCCAGAGCTGGTTCACAGCCACAATGGCTGAAGTGGGGGTGGGAGGGATAGATGCATTTAGCCCCATCTGGCTGTCTGGAGGCCAGACCAACCCACTCGCCTTTGCTGGGGTCTCCCGTCATACTGTAGCGGGGGAAGCTGGGGATGTTTGTGTCTGGTCCTAGCAGCAACCCATCCTTCACCCACTGGACCACGCCTGAGGGATTGTCCACCACGCACTGCAAGATAGCCACGGCCCCTTCCAGGACTGTGATGTTATTTGGCTCCACTGTGAAAGCCTGCTGGGTGCTGGCCCCTGGGAGAGGAAACACAGGAGGGAATTAATTAACCTCCAATTTTTAAAGATTTCATGTCAAAATTGAGTATTAATTAATTATTCCAGGAAATCACACACCAGAATCCCCCACTCTGGCCCACCTTCTTGCGCAGGCTCAGAAAGATACAATATGCTGAAGCACCATGTGACTTTAAATCCTTTGTTCCATTTTCATCCAACTTGGCCTGTTCTTTAGATCTTCCCGTGAACTCCAAAGTGAGCCAAGATTGAAAGAAATTGGCCCAGATTTTCTCAATTGACTTACATGCAAAATTTCTGATGGGATCATTGGTGGAAATAGAGATGGAAATATCCGTAACTTTAAATCCCCTTATTCCATTTCTCATCCTGTTTGGCTTGTTTAGATGCCAGTGAGAGCTCCAAAACAAGCCAAGTTTGAAGGAAATTGGTACAGGTGTTTTGGCGTGAAAGCTGGGCAAAAAAACCCAACATTGATGACTTTTGGGGCTTGGGATCCTCTGGTTGTAACTCAGAAAAGCTCAGACAGATTTGAATGAAACTTCCCAAAAATTGTGCCCTCTGGAGCGACACCCATCATGGAAAACTTCAGCCTGGCAGGATTTTGTTTGGGAGAGCTGTGAGCAATGGGGAACAGGTGGCTGGGTGGCAGGGGAGAGTCGGTCCGTGTCTGGCTCCTGTCACTACTTGGAGATGATCATCTGCAGAGAACATTGGCGGAAGTTCTCTCACCTCTTGTGAAAGCACCAAGGAGAAGACAGAGGAATGTGGTGACTGGTCCCTTGGACACCATCCCCACCAGTGCTGCTGGGACAGGTTGGGCGGATAAGCTGGGACCACTGTGGATGGTTGTGAATCTGAAATACAATTGGAGATATACTGAAATACAACTGTGTCCCATCTTCCCAGCCTGGCACTAGGGGGTGCTGCCCTTCATCCCCCGCCCATGCCCCATCTCCCCAGCCTAGCGCTAAGGGGTACTACCCTTTCTCCCCCCAGCCATGTTCCTTCTCCCCAGGCTGTCTCTAGGGAGCACTGCCCTTCATCCCCTGGCAAAGCCCCATCTCCCCACCTGGCGCTAGGGGGCGCTGAACTTCACTCCTGGCTGTGCCCCTTCTCCCCAGCTTGGCACTATGGGGCACTGCTCTTCATCCCCCAGGCCATGCCCCATCTCACCAGCCTGGAACTAGGGGGCACTGCCCTTCATCCCCCTGGCTGTGCCCCGGGGGCGCTACACTTCATCCCCCGGTTGTCCCCGATCTCCCCAGCCTGGCACTAGGGGACGCTACACTTCATCCCCCGGTTGTCCCCGATCGCACCAGCCTGGGACTAGGGGGCACTGCCCTTCATCCCCCAGCTCTCCTCCTTCTCCCCAGCCTGGTGCTAGGGGGCGCTGTACTTCATGCCTGGCTGTGCCCCTTCTCACCAGCTTGGTGCTATGGGGCACTGCTCTCCATCCCCCAGGCCGTGCCCCATCTCACCAGCCTGGCACTAGAGGGCGCTACACTTCATCCCACTCGCCATACCCGTCTCCCCGCCTGGCGCTAGGGGGTGCTGATGTTCATCCCCATCGCTGTGCCCCTTCTCTCCAGCCTTGCACTAATGGACACTGTCCTACTTCCCCTGGCGATGACCCATCTCTGCCGTCTGGCCTGGGGGGGCTGCCCTTCATCCCCCTGGCCATACCCCATCTCCCCACTCTGGGTATAGGGGGCTCTGTCCTTCTTCCCTCTGGCAGTACACCGTCTCCCCGACCTGGCGCTAGGAGACAATGCCCTTCACTCCCGCGGCTCTGCCCCATCTCCCCACCTGGCACTAAGGGGCGCTGCCCTTCATCCCCCTGGCTCTGCCCCATCTCCCCACTTGGCGCTAGGGGGCGTTGCCCTTCATCCTCCAGCTCTGCCCCACCTCCCCAGCATGGCACTAGGGGCTGCTGCCCTTCATCCCCCTGGCTGTGCCCCATATTCCCCGCCTGGCAATAGGGGGCTCTGTCCTTCTTCCCCCTCTCAGTACACCGTCTCCCCTGCCTGGCACTAAGGGGCACTGCCCTTTATCCCCCAAGCCGCATCCAATCTTCCCCGCCTGGCGCTAGTGGGAGCTGCCCTTCATCCCCCTGGCCATGCCCCATATCCCTGCCTGGCACTAGGAGGAGTTTTCCTTCATCCCCCTGGACGTACCTCATCTCCCCAGCATGGTGCCGTTCCCTCTGGTGATGCCCTGTATCCCCGCCTCGCACTAGGAGGAGCTGCCTTTCACCCCCGCTCAAGACATGCCTCATCTCCCCACCCTCTGGCAGTCCCCTGATTCCCAAGCCTGGCGCTAGGGGGCACTGCCCTTCATCCCCCTGGCTGTGCCCCATCTCCCC
>NW_020664812.1:1915139-1915567 GCF_002925995.2 Terrapene triunguis | reverse complement strand
ACAGTGTCCCCAGCTCTGGGCAAGAGAATCCCCGTGGGGCTACGCCAGCCTGTGTGTGCCCAGCCTCCGGCTGCCTACAGAGTGAGGGGAAGGGATGAGATTCCAGTCCTGGGTGACGCCCCCTGCCCTCCCCCGTTCCTCCCGCCAGCTGGCACCAGCTGGGACATCTCCCAGCGCTGCCTCCACCGGCCTGTGAACCTGGCCCAGGGATGCGGCTGGAGTCCCTGAGGGCGGCTCAGTTAATTACAGGATGAGGCAGAGGCAAGCGAGGGGCTGGCTGGGCTCAGAGCTCCTCAGGCAAGAGCTCAGCACTTGCCCCCACCCACCCCACCGCTCAGGGATCAGCTGCAGGAGAATCCCCCGCAGCCAGGAGCAGTACAAGGGGTATGATACACAGAGCAGGGCTAGTTCCGTCCAGCAGGGGCATA
>NW_020664812.1:1910829-1915129 GCF_002925995.2 Terrapene triunguis | reverse complement strand
CCGTAACTTTAGGTTGGAGCATTTCAGGCCTCAGTAGACTCAGCTGCCGAGTGCCAAGGCAGAGAACAGGAGGGACTGAGGTGCCCCGATGCCTGACCACCCCTGCCACGTAACCTGCTTCCCTACCCCACCCCTGACCAGTCCCATGGGCCCATCCCGCCCCGTGTTCTCCCTCCCACCCCGATCAGACCCATGGCAGGTACAGCCCCGTATCCTCCGCTCCCATCGGACCAATAGGCCCGTCCCGCCCCATATCCCCCACCCCCGTTCAGACCTATGGGCTCATCCCGCCTCATATCCTTCCCACCCCAGATCAGATCCATGGGCCCGTCCCGCCCCATATCCTCCCCCATCAGACCCATGGGCCCTTCCCATCCTATATCACCACCCCCCAATCAGACCTATGGGCCTGTCCCACCCCGTATCCCCCCACTCACCTGGTGCCCAGGCCTACACAGTGTCCCCAGCTCTGGGCAGGAGAATCCCCGTGGGCCTACGTCAGCCGGTGTGTGCCAAGAACATAAGAATGGCCAGACTGGGTCAGACCAAAGGTCCATCAAGCCCAGTATCCTGCCTTCTGGCAGTGACCAATGCCAGGTGCCCCAGAGGGAATGATCCAGGCCCTGTCACCCAATCCCAGCTTCTGGCAAACAGAGGCTAGGGACACCATTCCTGCCCATTCTGGCTAATAGCCATTGATGGACCTATCTTCCATGAATCTATCTAACTTCCTTTTGAACCCCGTTATAGTATTGGCCTTCACAACACCCTCTGGCAAGGAGTTCCACAGATTGACAGTGCGTTGCGTGAAAAAATACTTTCTTGTGTTTGTTTTAAACCTGCTGCCTATTAATTTCATTTGATGGCCCCTTGTTCTTGTATTATGAGAAGGAGTAAATAACACTTCCTTATTTACTTTCTCCACATCACTCATGATTTTATAGACCTCTATCATATCCCCCCTTAGTCGTCTCTTTTCCAAGCTGAAAAGTCCCAGTCTTATTAATCTCTCCTCATACGGAAGCCGTTCTATACCCCTAATAATTTTTGTTGCCCTTTTCTGAAACTTTTCCAGTTCCAATATATCTTTTTTGAGATGGGGCGACCACATCTGCACTCAGTATTCAAGGTGTGGGTGTACCATGGATTTATATAGAGGCAATTTTCTGTCTTATTATCTCTCCCTTTCTTGATGATTCCCAACATTCTGTTCGCTGCTGCACACTGAGTGGATGATTTCAGAGAACTATCCACAATGACTCCAAGATCTCTTTCTTGAGTGGTAACAGCTAATTTAGACCCCATCATTGTATATGTATAGTTAGGATTATGTTTTCCAATGTGCATTACTTTGCATTTATCAACAATAAATTTCATCTGCCATTCTGTTGCCCAGTGTCACGGACTCACAGATCGTGCCCACTCTTGGCCCCGTGCGGTCTGTGGGGGGTGCCCCTTTTAGTGAGACAGCCCTTCTCGGGGGTCCACTCTCTCCCGGGGTCAGGCCCCTCCACCTCCTGGAGCCGCACCTCTCTGAGCCTTAGCACACCTGTTTCTTGCCGTGGGCCCCCTCAGGGAGTCCACTCGCTCTGGCCCCCTCGGGCCTCCACCACCCCCGAAGGGGTTGATGCAACCCTGTTCTCTAGACCAGAGTGACTCTCAGACAGCGTAAAACAGGAGGGTTTATTGAGAGTTGAACACAGCACAGGAAACTCTCAGGGCCTCAGGCCTGGCCTCCCTCAGCCCAGCACACCCCAGTCTCTCTGCATCCAGGTGGGCTCTGCCTGCTCCCCCTCTCCAGCCCAGAGCCCCCCTGCTTCCCAGCTGGGCATCTGATATCCCCTGCCCCAAGCCCCCTCTGTCCATTGTCTTCTCTCCAGGTAAACAGGGTCGTAAACTGGGGCCTCCTCTCCTCGCTTCTGTCCTCTGGCTGGAACCGGCTGGTTAGGTCACGGGGTCCTCACTCTGCAGCCCATTGTTCTCCCACTGGCCAGAACTGGCTGCAACTCCTGAGCTGGGCCTCCAGGTCACCAGGTTGCCAGGTCACCGGTCGCTGGGGTATCCATCCTCCAGGCCATTGGCTGGGGTCCCAAGTTCCCTCTCTGGTCCTCTGTAACAACAAACTCCCTCTCCCCTCACCTTGTTAAACCAGTAACACCCAGAGAAACTGAGTCCCACCCCCTCCGCATGCAAACCATTGAAACCCCACAGAAAACAAGAACCCCCCCCCCACTTCGTCACACCCAGTCACCCAGTTTTGTGAGATCCTTTTGTAGCTCTTCGCAGTCTGCCAGAGACTTAACAATCTTGAGTAGTGTCTTGAGTAGTGTCTTAAGTAGTTTTGTATTTTGTTTTGAGTACTTTTGCCTCCGTCTGCCCACAGAGTGAGGGGAAGGGAAGGGATTCCAGCTCTGGGTGACGCTCCCTGCCCTCCCCCCACCCCTCCCGCCAGCTGGCAACAGCTGGGACATCTCCCAGCGCTGCCCCCCCCGCCCCCACGCACACACAGCAGGGCCCGTTCCCCAGGCGATGGGATCCCGGCGCCCAGTCTGGCATTACAGCCGTCGGTGTCCACAGCATCTCCATGCCTTGGGTGGCTCCAGGCCCTGGGTGTCCCCCATACTGTCCACTGCCGGCCCTGTCCCACCCCAAGTCTGACGATCAGCCTGCCCTGAGCACGTGCGCAAGACCCACCAGCCAGGCAGCCAGAAAGAGCTCCCTAGTAGGGGGTAACCCCGCCCGGTGTCCTGTTCCCAGCTGTGGCTGATCCCTGATGCTGCAGAGGAAAGCAGGGAAAGAAAAAAACAGAAGCCATCTGGCCAGTTGTGCATTGGGGGGGGGGGAACTCTTCCTGACCGCTACAGGTGCTCGGCTGCCACCCTGAAGCATGTGATTGGCTCAGAACCAATGATATAACAGCAGAGCATGTGGAGGACAATGCAGGCCACCTTGCTCTCCGCAAGGCCTGTGAAGGAAGGCCAGGACCAAGGCTCTGCTATCCCCGCCTTTCCTGGCCTGCGCGTTGCAGAGCCCTTACACTTTCCCCTCTCTGGGAGCTGTTCGGAGGGGAGATTCTTGTGACTGGCCCGCTTGTGTGCCCAGTGCCATGCCAGATGCTCTGGCTTCCCGTCCCAGAGATTCTCCTTCTTTTCCACAGAGCGCTGGAGTTATTGGGGCTGTGGGCAGGAAATTCATTTCCTTGCCTGCCCTGCATTTTCCCAGGGTGTTCCGAAGGGGTGAAGAATTCGTCTGCCTGGACCTCTGGAGGTTGCCCAGCTTTCACGGCCGGCCCCTCGCCACAGCCTCCCTCCAGCCATTAATGATTTAATTCTGTAAAGAATTTGATGTAGAGACAGGCCCAGCGGGTGGGAGTCACCCGGCATCGCACCGCTTGGCCATCAGGTGGCGGCAAAATGTCAACAGGTTTTGTGTGTGTGTGTGTGCGCGCGCGCGCAAGTGAACATAATGGCAGGACATATGCCCTGTGCAAACAGGCTGAGGGCTTAATCCACCAGCAGAGCGAGGGGTTTAAGGCCGCGTGCTTTAAACCGATCAACTGTGCGAAAATCCACAGCTAGGAAATACGGCTCAACGGGCAGGATCGTCCCCCTCGCCCCCTCCCGCCTTGTTTCCAGCTGATGCCACCTCTCATCACAGTCCCCCCGAATACCTGCCCCCACCCCACACAAACAATGCCAGTCTGGTGACCTGGCACTGCCAGCCAACCCGCCCTTGCCCCTCACCAGCCTCTCCTCTCCCTGTCCCCTTTTCTAATTAATTGTAAGGATTGTTGGCAATTAATCATCTTTTCTTAACGAGATTACAGGATTAGTGAGGGGCCACCTGCCCCTCCCCCCACCCCAAACACACCAGCCGCTTGGATGGCGGGCATGAAATTGGACATGTGCCCAGACACCAGGGTGAGGGGTGTTGTGGGGCAGGGGCCATAAGGAATCCGCCATCCACCTCTAGATTCCCATGCTGGGATCTCTGGGTGGTCAGTGGAATCCAAAAAAATTTCAGACCATCCCAAAATTTTGAAAGATCCCCCCATGAGGAAAATGGGGTCCTGCCACCCCATCTTGCCCCTCTTCCAGGGCCGGCTCCAGGCACCAGGCACCCAAGCTGGTGCTTGGGGCGGCACCTGGAGGGGGGCGGCGGCGCAGCGCTCCGGCCCCCGGGGAGAGCGGGGCCACAGCAGGGCTCGCCGCCCTCCCCCCGGCCGCCGCTCTCCCCGGGGCCGCCCTGCGCTCTGGCCGCCGGCGGGGAGAGCCGAGCCCCAGCCGGGGCTCGCTGCCCT
>NW_020664812.1:1891995-1905829 GCF_002925995.2 Terrapene triunguis | reverse complement strand
GGCCTCACACCATCCACGGGCACCTCTTAACGGTTTCACGCTGAGGAACCGCTACCGGCCTCACACTGTCCATGGGCACCTCTTAACGGTTTCACGCTGAGGAGCCGCTACCGGCCTCACACTGTCCACGGGCACCTCTTAACGGTTTCACGCTGAGAAGCCGCTACGGGCCTCACACCGTCCACGGGCACCTCTTAACGGTTTCACGCTGAGGAGCCGCTACGGGCCTCACACCGTCCACGGGCACCTCTTAACGGCTTCCAGCCTCCCCTGCTCTAACCCAGCAGACTCCACTCCCTCCACCCCCGAGATAGGAAGAGAACCCAGGCATCCTATCCCCCAGACTCCTTACTCTAACACCTGCACCCTATCTCCAATCCAGAGCTAGGGAGTGAACCCATGTGTCCTGGATCCCAGCCTCCCTGCTCTAACCCACCAAACCCCACTCCTCTCCCAGAGCTAGGGAGAGAACCTAGGAGTCCTGGCTCCCAGGCCCCCACTCTGGGCAGGGGCTGGTGATTGGCGGGACTGCCAGGCAGCTGGGGGGCGCGGATCTGGGTGGGAGTGCAGCCACATGTTGCTGGGGCTTGGGGGGGGGTCCCTTGGCCTTTTCACACTCCTCCCTTGGGGACTTTGTCCCCCTCCTCCATCGCCCGCCCTCAATAAGGCCGCAGCAGGCCCTGTTCCCACAAGGCCCCGTTACCCGGGCGACAGGCCCTGCTGAGCCTGGGAAGCCCGACAGCTTTTCCTGACGCCCGCACCAATTGATGGGCCACTCACCATTCAGATGCGGGGAGGGATGAGGGGCAGGTGTTGGGGGAGCAGTGTTGGGGTCAGTGAGCCGATGGCACCAGCGAAGGATTGGGACCTATGGTGGTCTCTTAGGAAGAGTTTGTGCCGCCAGGACTCCTGGGTTCCATCCCCAGCTTGGGGAGGGCTGGAATGGGGGGAGGGAGAGCTGGGATGCCTGGGTTCTCTCCCTAACTCTGGGAGGGATTTGGAGTGCAGTGGTTAGACTCAAGGACGTGGGCATTGTATGTTGGAGTCCTGCCTCCCAGTGCTCTAGGAGCTATGGTGCGGCTGGGCCTTGCCACAGCCCCAGTGATTTCCCCTCCCCCACTCCATACAGATGCCAATTTTTTTTTCTGTTTAATCCCCAAATCTTCAGAATATTCTTTCCAAATCCTCTTGGGACAGATTCCAACGGCGGCTTGCTGGGTGTCTCCGAGCTACACCCCCACTCACAGCACTCTGCGACAGTCCTCTGGACACACCCAGAGCCAGACACAGTCCCGCTCACTGACCCCAGAGATACAGCAACACCAACGCACACACTAGGGCGTGGTACATGCAGAGCTACACACGCTGCACAAACATGCCGAAACACACATGAACACGCAGGTACACACAGAACTTACGCACTGCACAAACACACCAAAACCGAGCTGGGGGCTTAAATCTGTCTAGCAAAGAAAACACAAACCAGCAGAAATCCCCTTAAATCTCCCCCCCTCCACACACACCCCAGCACAATCTGCTTCCCATTCACCCTCATCACCCGGGGACTGGCAGGGCAGGCATGTGCCTGCAGCATGGCCTAGCACAGAGAGCAGGGTGGGCTGGAAGCCAGGACTCCTTGGTTCTATCCCCAGCTCTGGGAGGGGAGTAGGGGCTAGTGGGTTTGTTTCCCAGCTCTGGGAGGGGAGTGATATTTAGTGGTTAGAGCTGGGAGCCAGGACTCCTGGGTCCTATCCCCGGCCCTGGGAAGGGAGTGGGGACTAGTGATTAAAGTGGGAGGGGGCAGTCAGGAGTTCTGGGGTCTAGTGCTTAGAGGTGGGGGGCTGGGACGTAGGATGCCTGGGTTCTATCTCCCTGTGTGGGGTGAGTCAACTCCATGAGGTCTCAGCTTCCCCCATTTCCCCTGTTGCACAAACTCCCAAGAGATAATTGGGAACAGATGGGGGGAAATTCCCAGCCCCATGGCATTTCCACTCATGTGGCTGCAAGACTCTCCAGGGGGCAGGGTCATAGGCCGGGGGATGCGCTCTGTCAGCTGGTGCTACCTGCTCAGGCAGAGAGAGGGGGCATGAGGGTAGGCAGCTGTGAAAGGCCAAGAAAGAACAGGGGCAACTAGAGAAAGAGGGTGGAACCAAGGAGGGGAGCAGGCCGGGCTGGGGAAGATGGAGCTGTTTGGGCCTGGGGGCTGAGGATCTAGCTAAGCTGAGGGGGCAGCAGGCTGTGCCTGGCGAGGAGCTGGCAGGAAGCTGGGGGTTGCGTCAGGTTGTTGTGCAGTGGCTGCCCCCTGGGATTCCCAGTTCCTATTCTTAGGCCTCCCTGCTGGGGGGACGGCAAGGGGAGCAACCAGCTCCGGTTGTGCTCACACAGCACCAGACACTGCACACACAAACAGCGCACACACCAACTGCAACACACAAGCACAGCGCAGAGACACACAAATGACACCTAGGATGTGCACACGTACTGCATCTGCAACCCACATACAGACACACACATCCCGCTATGCACAGCAACACCACTGCACAAACACAACCCTCACTACACACACACCGGGTCACACCCCTCCTGGGGTTGTGGAGGTGCATGTGTTATGTGCCCACTCTCCCCTTTACTCTTCTTGTGAGCTGGCTTGATCCATGCATGTGTGCACTGTGTTGTGTAACACACTTACCTACCTACACCCCCCCCCCAACACCCCATATCCCCTAATGCCCTTCTCATGCTGCTGGGGGGGGGGACCCTCTGTCTGGGATGAGGGGCTCCCCCTCCCCCCACTCAGAGCAGATGACCCAGGCTCTGTCTGTGTGATCTTTTTTATTAATGAGAGCACCCTCTCCACCAATCAGTGCACACCCTGGGCGGGGCCTGCCGGCTGCTGGCCTCAATGAGTCGCTATCCCCAGAGCTGAAGGACTCCAGAGCATCATCAGCCTGGCTGTGCAGAGTGGGTTCTCGGGATCGAGAGAGAACCCAGGAGTCCTGGCTCCCAGCTCCTCCAACTACTAGTCCCCCGTCCCCTCCCAGAGCTCGGGATAGAACCCAGGAGTCCTGGCTCCCAGCTCCCCCAACCACTAGACCCCCATCCCCTCCCAGAACTCAGGATAGAACCCAGGAGTCCTGGCTCCCAGCCCCCACACACTAACCACTAGACCTCCCTCCTCTTCCCTCCCTGAGTTGGGATAGAACCCAGGAGTCCTGACCACCACCCTCCCCCGGTGGGTGTAGAGGAATCCAGAGCAGAGCTGCAGTGTGGATTTACCGATCCCAATCCCAGTGTCAGCAGCGGACCGGAACGGGAGCTGGATCCCCCAAGGGCTCCCCAACCCAGCACAGAGATGTCAGCCCTGCTTCCCTGCATCCTGGCCCTGAGCTGCCTCGCCCACATAGGTAGGAGCTGGGGGGATGGGGACCTGGGCTTGTTGGGTGGGGATCAGTTGGGTCCCCCCGGGTCATATCCTCCACTATCTCCAAAGTAGGCTGAGCAATGGCTGGTTTTGGAGGGGTCTTCTTAGCCTTCCTTCCCAGGACTCTGCACACGCACCACTGGCTACAGTGGTGGGCTGGGAGCCAGGACTCCTGGGTTCTTTCCCTAACTCTAGGAGGGGAGGGGAGTCTAGTGGGTTATAGTGGGAGGGGGGGCTGGGAGCCAGGACTCCTGGGTTCTCTCTACTGCTACTGGCATCCTGCTACTGGCATCCTGACCTTGAGCGAGCTCCTCTGGTCTTTGCCACTCAGGATGATTGTGCCAAGCTGTGTGTTTTGAGGGGGGGGGATATGTATGTATGTGTGTGTGTGTGTGTGTGTGTGTGTGTGTGGAGTAAATGCACTAAGCTCAGGGAGGGATAATTATCCTGCTCCCCAGTGCCTGTCCCACCCCTTCAGGATCTTACTGGGAAGGGGCCCCAATGAGTGCCCATAGTGGGGTGCTGTGATACGGCCCCCATGGGGGGAGAAGGGTAGCAGGCAGTGGGGAGCTGTCCCCCAGCCTCTCCTCCACCCCATGGGGTGCTCCGGGGAAAGAACCAAATGAGTCCTGCGAGTCTGCAATTTCCTGGATCATCCCCTACAGACTTCCTGAGGAGGTGGTTGCTGGGTTCTGTCCCAGCTCTGGGAGGGGAGTGGGAACCAGTGGTTGGAGGGGAAGGGCTTGGAGCCAGGACTCCTGAGTTCCATTGCTAAAACTGCCTCAATTTCCCCTTCTGGAGGCCCAGAGCATTGTGGGCTATCCTACGCTCTGGCAGGGATACAGAGGGGGATGGGGAAGAGCAAAATCTCAGCTCCATTTCCCCTCTCCCCCCACCCTTTCCCAGTGTGTCTGTCAGATCCTCTCCTCCTGCGCTGACAGAGAAAGGAGCAGACCTGCCCTGGGGCAGGTGTGGAGGTGCCCAGGCACGGCTGGGTGCCAGTCGCCCCCAGGGTGTGTGTGTGGGGGGGTTCTGGAGGTGTCAGGGGAGCTGAGCCGAGCTCACACTTACACGCCTGGTTGGGCTGCTGGGCCCCCCAGCTATGAATTCCCTTTACAGAAACACTAATGAATTCTGAGAGGTTTGGGGCAGAGTGTCGGGGGGGGAAGAGGGGGGCTGGATGGAGCAGGGGGTGTCTTTGCCTTGGGGCATTGTTTTCCATTCACTTGGCTCAGAGGAGCTGGCAGGGGGCTGGGTGGGGACTGGGGGAGTGGCTTTGGGTTCTGACAGGAGAGGGATGGGAGCCCAGGTGCTTGAGGGGGAAATCGTGGGGTTATGGGGCTGGGGGGGATCAGGGTCTGACAGGGGAGGGATGGGGACCCAGGGGCTTGTGGGGAAAATCATGGGGGTTATGGGGATAGGAAGATCAGAGTCTGACAGGGGAGGGATGGGGGCCCAGGTGCTTGGGGGGGGGGGGTTTCCAGGGCTGCTGGGGATGGGTTGGGGGGAGGGGTCAGGAGAGGGGACTATAACTGTTCTGTAGCAGCTCTCCATGGGCCCATCCAACCCCATATCTCCTCCCACCCCAGATCAGACCCACTGACCCTGGTACCTGCCCCTCCCCCCTTCCCTGCTGCTCAGGATGTCAAACCCAGGGGGCCTGGTGGTCTGGCCATGCGAGCTCAGTAACTAACCCACGCTCTGGTGATACTTTCTGTAAGGATCAGGAGGCCTTGGTTCCATCCCCTGCTCTGGGAGAGAAGTTGGGTCTAGTAGGTTACAGCAGTGGGGCTGGGAGCCAGGACTCCTGGGTTCTCTCCCCAGATCTGGGAGGGGTTCTAGTAGGTGGGGCTGGGAGGCAGGACTCCTGGGTGGTGGGTCTAGTGGGTTAGAGCTGCGGGACTGGGAACCTGTATTCCTGGGTTCTATTCCTCAGCTTGGCGGGGGGGAAGTGGGGTGGTTAGGAGCCAGGACTCCTGGGTTCTAATCCCAGGCTCGGGTGGGGGGGTTGCCATTCCTCTGGGCATGGGGGAGGGGCCGGCTTTGCAGACACACACACAAAATTAACATCTGTTGGCTGTTTGGAAGTGACCTAATTTCTGGGGGCCGAGCTGGTGCCAGGTGGTGCTGGCAAACCTGCCAGGGGGTGTTATGCTCATTGCCGGGCACGTGGGGCATGTGCCCCCCAACCCCTGCTATGGGGTGCCCGGCTGGGCATGTGGGGGGTTTCTCATGCCAGTGGGGTGGCCCTGTGCAGCTGCAAGACTCCACCCACCCCCTCCAGTGAAAGGGGGGAGGGTCAGTGGGGAGGAGGGGAGAGAAGGTGCAGGGTTTGTTTGGCCGTCCATCCATCCGCATACACACGGACACCCATCCATTTATCTATCCCCATATCCCGCCCTCCGCCCCCCCACTTTCTCTCTCTCTCCTGCTGCCCCCCTTTAGCCAGTGGGCTGGGGGGGAGCAATGCTGGGCTGTGTTTTGGGCAGTGGGGAGGATGGAGGTGGGGGCCAGGTCGGCAGAGATGGGGGGGGTTCAGGCTGGAGGGCTGGGTGGGGGGGTCAGGTTGGTGGACATGGGGGAGGTGCAGGCCATGGGGGGCCAGGCCAGTGAAGGCAGGGGGGCCAGGCCAGCGTAGGTGGAGGGGTGCTGGCCGTGGGGCTAGGGGGGTCACAGGCCATGGGGGGCCAGGCTAGTGGAGGCACCAGGCCAGTGGAGGAAGGGGGGCCAGGCCAGCATAGGTGGAGAAGTGCTGGCTGTGGGGGGGGTCACAAGCCACGGGGAGACAGGCTGGTGGAGATGCCAGGCTGGTGGAGGTGGAGTGGGCAGGCTGGCGGAGGTGGGGGTGCAGGCTGTGGCGGGTGCAGACCGTGGGGGGGGGGGAGGCCAGTGGAGAGGGGTCGCAAGCTGTGGGGCAGGAGGGCCAGGCTGGTGGGAGCGGGGGGGAGTGGCCGGCCCTGCTCTGGGCTGCCAAGGCAGCAGGCGTGGGGGTGGCTGGACGGAGGAGGGGGGATGGGCGCTGAATGAGCCCCAGCACAAAGGGGTCCATTGTGGGTCCTGGCAGCTCCCGCTCTCACAAGCTGTCTGCCCCAGGGTGGGGCCCCCCATGTTCCTCCCCGCCCCGCCCCCTCTCACTGCCACTCCCAGCACAACAACACCGGCTTTGTGTGGGCACTGCATTAACCCCACAGCCCCCCACGGCCTGGCCTCTGTCTGCCTGGCCCTACACTGCACTCGCACGCCTCATCCACCCTTCCCTGCCCCATGAGAGACAAGATACTGGCCCCAGGGCTAATGGGGGACACTGGGTGGCTCAGGCGGGTGGGGAATGGGACAGCCTCCTGAGGCTGCCTCCTCTGCCAGTCACTCTCATTATCCTCTTTATGTAGATGGGGGAAACTGAGGCACGGAGAAGCAACAGTACTTGTCCAAGTTCACCTGGGCAGCAGTATAGGGGCAGAGCCACGGAGAGAACCCAGGAGTCCTGGCTCCCAGCCCCGCCCCCACCCCAAGCTCACATGGTGGAGTCCGTGTTTCCTGACTCGCTGTCCCATGCTCTAACCGCTAACCCACCGTGCCTCTGGCTATATCCATCCTCGGAGGCTCAGTGCTTTCTGCTGGCCCTTTCCCCCATTCTGTCCCTCCCTTCTGTACAGGGAGGGTTACTGGGGGGCAGAGGGCCTGGCCAGGCTGGGATCAGCAGGGCCCCACTTTCTGCACAAAGCTATTTGTTGGAACTGCGCAGCTTCCAGCGCCCCGTCCCCAGAGGCAGGCGCACAATGGGCACAGATTTCACGCCTGTTAGGAGGCAGGAATCTGAGGTCTCTGTGCAGCTTCCAAGCGGATTTGCTGTTGAGCGTGGAAATGCAGCTGAGTATCTCTCAGTGGAGGGGGTGGGAGAACTGACAAGTGGGGAAGGAGGGATGGCAAGAGAACCCAGGCATCCTGACTCTCAGCCCTCCCCCTCTCCCCGGCTCTAACCACTAGACACGCTCCCGTCCCCAAGCCAGGATAGAACCCAGGTGTCCTGACTCCCAGTCCCCCTCCCGCTCTAACCACTGGGAATCATTCCCCCTATTTCCAGCTGTGGGCCAAGAGTGGGTTCTAGTGAGGACTCCTGGGTTCTATCTCTGCCTCTGGGAGGGGAGTGGGGTCTGGTGGTTAGAGCAGGGGGGGCTGGGAGCAAGGACTCCTGGGTTCTCTCCCCAGCTCTGGGAGAAGAGTGGGGTGCTGTAGCAGGGGTCTTCCCCAGGGTGCCATGTATCTTCTCCCCCAGGCTGGGAGTGGGGACACGGGACCAGCCCGGTGAGCTGAGCGATGGTGAGCGGGTGTGACAGGATATGAGCGTCAGCCACCGCGGTGCACTGCGGCTGTTGCTGCGGGTCTGCGTCATGGGGTGCGAATGTTCTCGGGGAGCCTGAGGGTGAGTCCAGGTCATCCCTGGACTGTGTGTGTGTGTGTGTGTGTGACACTATGCCCCAGAGCCAGTGTGAGTCTGTGCGTGGTTGTGTCCGTGCAGGGGGAGGGGGCTGAGCCTGTGTGTGTGTGTCAGGGTGTGCGGGGGTGTCAGGAGGGGTGAATCTGGGTCAGGGTGTGCGTGATCCCTTGTGGATCTGTAAATCTGGCAATGTCACAGAGTGTGTCTCAGTCAGCGTGTGATGGGGAGGGGGTCAGAGTCAGTGTCACTGGCTACAGAGGAGAGAGGTGTGTTTGTGTATCAAGCCAAAGCTCTGTGTGTGTCAGTGAGCAGTGTGTGTATGGGTATCAGAGTCCTGTGTGTGTGTGTGACATAGCCCTGTGTGTGTGCGTCTGTCACAGCTGTGTGTGCGTCTCCATGTGTGTGTGTGTGTGTCACATCTGTGTGTGTGCATACATAGCCCCCTCTGCCCTCACCCGATGACCAGCGCACGCCCAGTCCCTCACCCGCTGGGCATTGCGAGTGGGTGAGAATTTAGTGCGATCTGGGGCAAAAATCTGTCTGGGGATTGGTCCTGCTTTGAGCAGGGGGTTGGACTAGATGACCCCCTGAGGTCCCTTCCAACCCTGAGGTTCTATGACTCCTGGGTTCTGGCCCAGGCAGTGGGGTGTAATGGGTTCGAGCTGGGACTCCTGGATCCCCTGTGCTGCACAAAGCCCGGCATATGTGCATCTCCCTCTGATTTGTTCTGTCTCGCTCCCCCCAGCCCCTCCTGACCCTCCTCAGAGGATTATCCCCTTATTCAGATCCTGGTTTATTGGGTAAACTTGGAAACAATCGGGACAAAGGGCGGTGTGATTGGATTGGAATTAAGAAGGGTTTAGCCAGGAGATCAGAGCCGAGGAATCTCAGTGGTGCAAAAAGGATCTTTCACCCTTCAGCCTCTGGGCTCCTTCCCTGCAGAAATGGAGCAGTTCCTGCCCCAGGGGGCTGGGGCTGGGGTGGGGGTGTCTCGGGCAAGGCCTAGGGGGAATGGGGTAGTGGGGAGAGTACAGGGCAACCGGGGGGCAGAATTAGGTGGGGGGAGGGTGTATCTATCAGGGCTGTCCTTAGGCATTCACGGCTGCATAGGGTATCCGAAAATTTGGGGCACCACCGGGACAGCAGGTAAGAGCGGGTCGGCTCCCGCACACCCAGCGCACGCTGCCGTCTCCTTAGGCAATGCCGTATTCCCAGAGCCGAATGCGCCAGCGCCGCGCAGGGTATGGGGCGGGGAACTGTGACTCCGCCGCGGTGAGGCGGGCTGGGCGGCTGGTATCCTTTGCTGCCTTGTCCCTTCCCCCCAGGGCTGCCGCAGCGTCGACTGTGTAGGAAGCTCAGTGTGTGTCAGCAATGGGGGGGTGGTTCTTCTGGGGGGTCCGTGGGCGGGGGTGGTGGCTGTGCCCCAAGTCGGGCATGGGGCACCAGTTTAATAATACTGCGTAGGGCCCCATAAATCCTAAGGGCGGCCCTGGTATCCATAGTGGGATGGGGTGGACAGTTGGGGGTTGCTGGGGGAGTGGGTATCTGTGGGGTTGGGCTAGGGGACAGAGGTCCCTGGGGAAGGGCTGGGGGGGACCCTGGGGAGGGTGTCTGTGGGGGGTGGAGCTGGGGAGGCCAGGGGAGGGGGGCACTTCGCCATCCAATCTCCCCCCACCTTGTGCGGGGCAGATAGCCCTGAGTACATTGCGGGGGTCTCTGACTCCTGTTCCCTAGCCCTGGCCCCAACGTCCCCCCCGTGTCCCCTCCTACCAGCCTGCCAGGCCCACAGAAAGGCTGGGCCAGCTCTGTGGGGATAGGCACCACAACACCCTTACAATCCTGCTTAAGGTGCCCAGGGTGGGGAGGTTGGCAGAGACCCCATAACCCCCTCCTTCCCCTATGGACTCCTCGGGGGGGGCAGTGCAGGTGGACCAGACCCCCCCAGCAAGCCAGGGTCCCATTCCCTGCCCCGCTGGCAACCACAGCAGCTGCCCTTCCATGCACCCCTCTCTGCCTGCCCCTTCCGTCTCCCTGCCCCCACCCTGCCTCACCCCTTTCAGGCCCCACAGAAAGGCCCCTCCAGCTGCACCAGTCCCTCACTCACTTGCAATATCAAATGGATTTACTGGGGGCCTCATTCCAGCTCCCCCCTCCCCTGCTGCCGGGATCCCCCATTCCCCCCCTCCATTCTGTGCTCCCTATGCCCCCTTCCCCGCTGCCTAGATTCCCCATCCCCCCCATCCTGCCCTCCCCTCACACCCCTTCCCCGCTGCCTGGATCCCCCATCCCCCCCGGCCTGCACTCCCCACATCAACCCCTCCCCTGCTGCCAAGATTCCCCAGCTGCCTCGCCGGTGCTCCCCATGCCCACCTCCCCTGCTGCCTGGATCCCTAATCCCCACTGGCCTGCGCTCCCCACACACCCCTCCCCTGCTGCTGGGATCCCCCATCCCCCCCAACTGTGCTACCCAAGCCCCCCTCTCCTGCTGATGGCATCTCCCATCCCCCCTAGCCTGCGCTCCCCACGCCCCCCTCCCCTGCTGCTGGGATCCCCCATCCCCTCTGGCCTGCACTCCCCATGCCCCCCTCCTCTGCTGCTGGGATCCCCCATCCCTTCTGGCCTGCGCTCCCCACGCCCCCCTCCCCTGCTGCCGGGATCCCCCATCTCCTCTGGCCTGCACTCCCCAGGCCCCCTCTCCCCGCTGCTGGGATGCCTCATCCCCCCCTTCTGTGCTCCCCTGCTGCCGGGATTCCCCCCCCCCCAGCTGTGCTACCCAAGCCCCCCTCCCCTGCTGCCGGGATCCCGCACCCCTCCCAGCTGTGCTACCCAAGCCCCCCTCCCCTGCTGCTGGGATCCCCCATGCCCTCTGGCCTGCGCTCCCCACGCCCCCCTCCCCTGCTGACAGGATCCCCCATCCCCCTGGCCTGTGCTCCCCATGCTGCCCCCCTTCCCCAGCCAATCTCCCCCCACCTTGTGCTCCTGTTGGGAGCTTTCCCTCATGAACTCCCCTCCCCAAGATGAGATTGAACCTAGGAGTCCTGGCTCCCAGTCCCCCATCCCCCCCGCCTCCCGTAATCCCTGGGCCCCTGTCTGGTTAACACCTCCCCCTCCCCCGCCCGCCAGGCTGGGGGGCGTATTTCTTTCAGCAGCCCATGGACCAGGTGATCGTGGCGGGGCAGTCGGTGACGCTGGCCTGCGTGGTTGTGGGCTACCAGGGCATGGTGCAGTGGACCAAGGATGGCCTGGCACTGGGCGGAGAGCGAGACCTGCCTGGTACGTACGCGGCTGCAGGGTGGGTCAGCAGGGGGCACTGTGCTTTGAGGGGTACTGGGGGTCCCTGGGGGGGCTGTGCTGCAGGGAGGCAGGGACCAGCGGACCCCACTGGCCGCTGTGCTGCAGGGGAGGGGACTGGGGGTCCCCAGAGGGCACTGTGCTGCAGGGGAGCGGACTGGGGGTCCCCAGGGGGCGCTGTTCAGTGGGGGGGAGGGACCAGGAGACTCCATAGGGTGCCATGTTGTGGGAGGGGACTGAGGGTCCCTGGGGACCACTGTGCTGCAGGGGAGGGGACTGGGGGTCCTCAGAGGGCACTGTGCTGTCGGGGAGGGGACTGGGGGTACCCAGGGGGAACTGTGCTGTGAGGGGGGACCAGGGGTTCCTGGGGAGGTGCTGTGCTGTGAGGGGGACTGGGGATCCTTGGGGGCACTGTGCTGGAGTGGGGGGAGATGGTGGTCCCTGGGGGGTGCTGTGCCAGTCCCTGCAGTCTGTCCCTCTTTCCCGCAGGCTGGTCCCGGTACTCCATCGTCGGGGATCCGGCGGCCGGGCAGCACAACCTGAGGATCGAGTCCGCTGAGCTTGGCGACGACGCTGTGTACGAGTGCCAGGCGACGCAGGCGGCGCTGCGCTCCCAGCGTGCCCAGCTCACGGTGCTCCGTGAGTGTCCCCTCCCCCCCCAGCTGGGGAAGCTCACAGCACTGGAGCCCCCTCTCCCCACAGCTGGGGCACTGCCCTGGGGACTCCCACCCCATCACTGATCCCCTGTCTCCCATCTGCCCCCCCCCAGTACCGCCCAATGACCCCGTGATCCAGAACGGCCCCATCGTCCGGGTCCAGGCCAGTGTGCCCTACAACCTGACCTGCCAGGTGTCTGGTGCCAAGCCTGCCCCTGAGATCAGCTGGTACCGCAATGGGCAGCTGCAAGACTCTGCCCTCTATGCCAAGGTGAGGTTCCAGGGTGCAGGGGTAGGGCATTAAAGGGGGGGCACAGGGTATGTGTGTGGGGCAGGTTATTAAAAAGCAACCTGAAGTGTGTGGGGTGCAGGGAATTAAAGGGGCAGCCCAGGTGTGTGGTGGGACACAGGCTATTAAAGGGGCAGCGGGGGGGGGCCTCGGAGGGTATTAAAGGGGAGGTGGGATATGGCATGAAAGGACGGCACAGTGGGGGGGTGGGAGATTCTCCCTCCCAGCCCCCGGGACCCATTGGGGGATGGGCATAGTGGGCCCCAGGCTGAGGCCTGACCTCTGCTCCTGCCCCCCAGGCCCTGATGGAGGATGGGAAGCGGGCGACGGCCATCAGCACCCTGCTTCTCACGCCCAGCACCCAGGACATGGGCAGCGCCTACACCTGCCGCGTCGCCAACCCGGCCGCACCTGCTGGCAAGCAGACCTCCATCACCCTTGACGTGCTGTGTGAGTCCTGACCTGGGGGGCGGGGGCGCTGCGCTGTGGGAGGCAGGGCCAGGTCTTGGCATGGGGCGCCGTGCTGTGGGGGTAGGGGAGCTGGCAGGGGCACCATGTTGTGGGGGCCCGGGCAAGGGGCTCAGCGGGGGCACTGTGCTGCGGGGAGCAGGGGAGGGTCAGGTGGGGGGCACTGTGCTGCAGAGGTGGGGGGGCCAAGCAGGGTGCACTGTGCTGTGAGGGACAGGGAGGGGACTCGGTACCCGGCGGGTGGTGCTGTGCTGTGGGGGCTGGGGGGAGCCATGCTGCAGTGGGTGGGGGTGCCTGGTGGGGTGCACTGTGTTGTGAGGGGCAGGGCAGGGGGCTCGGCAGGAGGCAGGTGAGCCCCACCCAAGAGCTGGTCGCATGTCTCTGACCGTCTTCCCCTTCCCCCCTCCAGACCCCCCCACCGTGATCCTCTCTGTCCAGCCACAGACTGTCCCGGAGGGGGGTAAGGTCAGCTTCCTCTGCACCGCCACTGCCAACCCCGAGGTGACCGGCTACCGGTAAGAGCCGCTGCTGGACCCCGGCGTCCGGGTGCCCTGGGAGACCCGGCGGGCCCAGCCAGGGGAGGGGGCGGGGATGCACTGCCCTCTGGTGGCTGCAGTGGGGACATGCAGGCCCCCTCCCACCGGCTCTTGCTGCCTTACCTGCGGGAGCAGAGGAGAATCCACGCCCCCTGGTGGGCACAGGAGGTACTGCCCCCAGCTGATGCAGCAGCGGCTCCCCCTAATTCTGCGTCTCTCCCCCCCGCCGGCTGTGGGGCAGGTGGGCGAAGGGCGGCGCGGTCATTGCCGAGGCCAATGGGGACAGCTACGAGGCCAGGGTGGATCACTCCTTCTTCACCCAGCCTGTGTCCTGCGAGGTGGCCAACGCCGTGGGCAGCACCAATGTCAGCACCCTGGTGGATGTGCACTGTGAGTGGGGGGGATGGGCGCTGTGATCCCTGGCTGTGGGGGGTTTGCAGGGGAGGTGGGGGATGGGGGGCAGGGTGCTGTCAGTGGGGAAGAGGATGGGGATGGGATGGGAGGCTGAGGGATGGGTTGGGGGGAAGGGCACAGGCAGGGAGCCAGGCTGTGGTTGCTGCAGGGGCTGGGCACTGAGCAGAGGGAGGACAATTGAAGGTGGGCATGCATGGGGGAGGGGTACAGTATTGGCAGGGAACCATAGGGGGTGGGTTTGACAGTGTTGGGAGGATGACCCCGCCCCCACCACCACAAGCCCCACCCAAGCACTGACTGGATCCTCCCTCCCCCTGCAGT
>NW_020664812.1:1891315-1891985 GCF_002925995.2 Terrapene triunguis | reverse complement strand
ACCCCACTCCCCTCCCAGAGCCAGGGATCGAACCCAGGAGTCCTGGCCCCCCGCTCTAACCCCCGCCATGTGGCTGCAGGTGCTGAGCAATGGCAACACCCTGCACCTAAAGGCCGTGACGCAGGAGGACGCTGGCACCTACGTGTGCAAGGCCATCGTACCACGCATCGGTGTGGCTGACAAGGAGGTGACGCTGGCGGTCAACGGTGAGGGCAGGGGTGGGGCATTCCCTGGGGGTGGGGCATCCTAGTGGGCATTGTCTGGGGATGGGGCATCCTAAGGGGCATTGCCTGGGGGCTGGGCATTGCCTGGGGGTGGGGCTTCCATGGGTGGAGCCTCAGGTGGCCCATCCCCATGGGGTTGCTTCTCATAGGGTGTGGGGAAGGCGTCTGAGGAGGGGGGTGTCTCTGTGCTGGGGGAGGGGTACGAGTAGGTGCCGCCCCCCTTAATTCTGCCTCCTCCCATTGCAGGGCCCCCCATCATCACCACTGAGTCCAGCCAGCAGACGGCGCTGGGGGACAAGGCACGATTGGAGTGTCTAGTGAGGAGCACGCCCCCCCCTGACCGCATCGTGAGTGCTGTCCCCTGACTCCCCCGGCCCACCAACCTGCTTCCAACTGCATTGAGTGCTGCTCCCTGCCCCCACCGATACCCCAGCCCCACAACCTGC
>NW_020664812.1:1883983-1891305 GCF_002925995.2 Terrapene triunguis | reverse complement strand
ATACCCCAGCCCCACAACCTGCCCCGACCACATCGTGAGTGCTGCCCTCTGCCTGCCCCCCAACTCACCCCCAGGTCCCCAACCTGCCCCCGAACACATTGTGTGTGCTGATGCCCCCCCGGGCCTCCAATCTGCCCCGACCGTATCGTGAGGGCTGGCCCCTGACTGACCCCCTGAACTCCCCAACCTGCCCCCAACCGCAACCTGAGTGCTGCTGTCCCCTGCCCACCCCCCAGCCTGCCCCCCCCCCCCGCTGACAGGGCCCATGTCCAATCTCACGGCAGGTGTGGGCGTGGGGCGAGCGGGTGCTGGACAGTGGCTCGGAGGAGCGATTCACAGTGGACACGGCGCTGACGGAGCGGGGGGTGCTCTCGGCCCTGCTCATCCAGCCCACGCGCCCAGAGGACTTCGCCCTGCCCTACAACTGCACGGCCTGGAACCGCTTTGGGGCCCGCTCGGCGGCCGTCACGCTGCGCCGGCAGGGTAAGCCCTGCCCTGGCCCATAGCCCTGCCCACAGCCCAACTGGCCCCACCCACACGCAACCCTGGCATCACTTAGCCCCATGCTGACAGGATGGGCCCCATGGGTTCCAACCCCTGACCCAATTGCCCCACCCTCCCACACCAAACCGGCTACAACTTACCCAGATGCCCCACTCCTGAGGTGGCTGTCACCGGATGAACCGTCCCCGTGAGGCATTATGTGCGACTGTTCCCCGGCTGCCCCGCCCCAGAGGTGGCTGCATTTCAATGCCGGATGAACCGTCCCCGTGAGGCATTATGTGCGACTGTTCCCTGGCTGCCCAGCCCCAGAGGTGGCTGCATTTCAGTGCTGGGTGAGCCGTCCCTGTGAGGTGTTATGTGCGACTTTTCTCCTGCTGCCCCCACTCCCCTGAGGTGGCTGTGTCTCAGTGCCAGGCAAGCTGTCTCCATGTGGTGTTATGTGTGGCTGTTCCCCAGCTGCCCCACCCCAGAGGTGGCTGCATCTCAGCACTGGGCAAGCTGTCCGTGTGTTTTAGCAGCAGGGACCCGCTCTCATCTGCTCTTTCCCCCACAGAGGTCCTGCCCATCATGATAATCGGGGCCTCGGCCGCCGCCGCCATCACCCTGCTGCTGGTCTTGGTCGTTGGCGTGTCTGTCTGCTGCCTGCGCTGGTGCCACGGGAAAGGTGAGGTCACTGGCTAGCTCTGCCCCTCCCCACTTACAGACGTGATCACCTGCAAGGCTGAGATGGGCCTTCCCCCTTCACATGCAGACACACTTCTAACATGTGTTAATATGCCTGGGCTAATACATGGATCCACACACGCCCCGACATGGTACCACACAGACCTGTGCTTCTGTGCGTAGGGACACATGAGGACACACATGGACACGCCGGTTTAGATACAGGAACCCACGTGGGTTGGTGTTAGCAGTCTCGTGGTGACATTGATGCTCCAGAGAACATGTCTGTACAGGCATGAAACATGTGTCCCATGTAACGGTCACACAAACATACCCTCACATACGTGGGCAGCCCCTTTAACATGTGCCTAGGCCCCCGACACATGAACATATGAGTCATTCCCATGTGCACCTGGAGCCATGACGTGTCTCAGACACGTCTGCACTGATGTGGTAACCCCACTGCGTGTTTCTTTTAACACATGTGTGTGACTGGATCTGGACAGCTCGCTGGCTAAGTGTAACCTCTCCCTCCAATGGCTGGTGCAGGATAACAGCCCTCTACTGCTACCCACCGATGGAGTGACTCCTCCAGTTCCAGTGGCAGTTGCTGCATCTCAGAGCCGGGCGAGCTGTTCCCATGCAGAGGCGGCTGCATCTTAGCACCAGGGGAGTCATCCCCGTGCAGTGTTATGTACAGCTGTTACCCGGCTGCCCCACCCCAGAGGTGGGATGGGGACCACACCAATGGGGCGCACAGATTCCCCCCCCCCCCGAACCAGTGGTGGGTGGGGCCCATAGGGGAGCTAGGGACCCAGGAGAGGTTCACGCCCCTGTGTCTGTCTGTGTCCAGGAGCCAAACAAGGCACCAAGCTCTCCAAGACGGATGTCCTGGTGCAGATCACCACGAGCGACAGCAGCCCTAGCCGACCCAGCGATACAGAGGATGATGTCAAGGAGCCCATGGTGAGCGTGGCACAGTGTCCTGTACTGAGCCCCCGCAGCACGGCGCCCTCTACTAAGCCCCCCGGTGCCCACGGCACTGCGCCCCCTACTGAGCCCCCCGGTGCCCACGGCACTGCGCCCGCTACTGAGCCCCTGCAGCACGGTGCCCCCTACTGAGCCCCCCGGTCTCCACGGCACAGCGCCCCCTACTGAGCCCCCTCACCCCTGTGCCCCCTACCGAGCCCCATGGTCCCCACAGCACTGCGCCTCCCTACTGTGCCCCTGCCCCATGGCACGGCCCCCTGACAAACCTCCCACTCCCCAAAGCACAGCGCCCTCTACTGAGCCCCTGACCCTGCTCCCCACAGCCCGGCGCCCCACAATGCCATGCTGGGCTATGCATCCAGATTCAGTTGGTTCATGGGGGCCGGGGGGTGGAAGCCCCGGGATGTGGCTGCAGGGAGTGGGGGGTGGGTGACAAAGCCGGACCCCCTACCCCGAGACTCAGCCCGTCCCCCCCACCCCCACAGGCCACGAGCAGCGAGTCCCCGGCCACGTCGCACACGGAGCACAGCGAGATCCTGGAGGAGGAAGAGGGCAGCCAGGACATTAAGGTGGGAAGCCCCGCCCTGGACCCAGGCCCCGCCTCCTCTCCCCCAAGAGGCAATGCCATGGTGTCTCCGCCCCCTCTCCACAGTGGCCCCCCTACACTTCCCCTGGCCCCCTCCTGCCCCACATTGAGTGCCCTGCTGGTGTGGGGTTGGGGGTCCCCCCAGGCTAAGGGGCTGGGAATTCACATCTCATTGGGATGCAGACAGCAGCTCCCCTCTTCCCAACAGCAAGGGGCACAGGCTCTCTGCAGACTCAGGCAGCGTCGCTGTGTCAGTCGCACTTGGGGCAGTTCCCCCCCTCTGAGGGGCAGCCCCCAATCTCCCCCCCCCCCCCTGGACCTTTGCTGCCCCCCTCCTCCCCCCCCCCCCAGGACCCCACCAATGGTTACTACAAGGTCCGTGCTCACGAGGAGCCCCACCTGTCTGGCAGTTTCTCGGAGTACGCCCCGGCCCCGCGCCCCCTCTACGCCGGGTCCCACGCCGCCATGTTCCCCCCCTCAGGGCAGCCCTACAGCCACCGCTATACGCTAGGGGCACCCAGCTCCCGCACAGCCTACGAGCCCCACTACCCGCAGGATGGGGTGTACGGGGGGGGCTACCTCACTGCCCCCTACACCCGGGCTTTCACCAGCTACATCAAGCCCAGCGCTTACGAGAAGGCAGAGAACGGCTACGAACAGTCAGACCAGGCCAGCAAGGTGTCGGGCGGCTCCCGCTTCTCCTACACCTCCCTCTCGCAACAGTCGGACTACGGGCGGCCCTCCCAGCAGCGCATGCAGACACATGTGTGACTCTTCCTACCCAACACACATCAAGCCATTGGGGGACAGACACCCAGGGCCGTCCCTGTTGTGGGAGGGGGTTGGTGGAGGTTCGGTTTAGCCAACTGTCTCAAAATGGCCGACAGGCTAGCTGACTTGTGCTGCTGGAGGTGGAGATGAGTGACCATCGGCTGGGGGAAGAGGTTCAAAATGGCTGTCTCCCCAATTGACTTTTGCTCCTAGAGGCGGGGATGAGTGGCTATTGGCTGGGGGTAGGAATCAGGGCATGGGTTCAAAATAGCTGGCAAGGGGGGTTCAAAATGGTTGACGGCCCTGTTGACTTCCTCCGTTGGACGTGGGGATGGATTCGCACTGGATAGGGAAGAAGTCACAAGGTTGGATACACTAATGCCATCAAAAATGGGTTCAAGATGGCCGACGGCCCAGCTTACTTCTTCAGTTGGGCCTGGTGATGAATCCAATTGGCTGGGGAAGAAGTCCGGCTTAGCCCTGGGACGTTGAGGTGGGTTCAGAATGGCTGATGGTCCCATTCACTTCCTGAAATTGGCCGGTTGGCTTAGCCTGGGGCTGCCAAGGTGGATACAAAATGGCCACCAAGAGGGGCTCAAAATGGCCAACAGCCCAATCAGCTTCCTGCAGAGACGAGTGGAGGGAGGAGCCAGTGGATGTTGGATTTCTGAATGGCTTCCCCCACCGCCGTTGGCACTGGATCAGCCAGGCCTGGAAGCAAGATGGCGACCGCAGGACCAAGATGGCAGCTGATGCTAGGCCCCACCTGCCGGAGTTGCAGGCCCAGTAAAAATGGCAGCTCTCAGCTTCCTGTGCAGCCTGACCATGGAGCTCATGGGGGGCAGTGGACATATGCGTGAATCCCCCTGATGGCAGCACCCTCCCACGCACCACCAATGGGGGGGCTGGGTCTGCTGCGCTCTGCCCACCCCCACCTCCTGCTGTGGTGGGACTGGTAGGGGCCCCACAGATCAATGGGGCTGGGAGCTAACAGCCCATGGGGATACTAAGGGCAGTTTCCTCCTCTCAGAGCGTGCAACCTCAGGCATGCCCCAGGGCAGCGGCCTGGTTGGCTTGGGGGGGGGGGGAGGGAATAGGGCACAAGACCTCTCCCCGCCAAGGGGCACCAACTCTAATTCCCCATTGCAAGACCACGGGGGCAAGATGTTGATGTTATAGATGTGCCCTGGCCACAGCCTCTGGCAGTAATCAGAGCTGGGCCAAATCGATCCAGGTGGGGGCTGGGTTTTTCCCACCATTAAAAACACCCTGTTTCCTGGCCATACCCAGGCACTGGGTTCCCCCACAGGGGGGATGGGAGTTCTCAGGGTGAACCCACACACACACACACCTGTCAATCTCCCGTTGCAATTGCACAAACAAATAATTTATATTGAATAAAACACATGGAAAGAGTCAGTGAGACTTTTATTGGGGAACCAGCCTGACGAGGCAGGGCCCGACAAAGACTGCTTGGGTCCGCCCCCTGGATCTGACCGCTACCCGCCCCCTCCCTGCCCCACGAATCCGACCCATCCAGCCCGGTATCCACCCGCTCCCTGCCCTCTGGATCCAACACATCCACCCCGGTAAACGCCCCTCCCTGCCCCCCGGAGCCAACCCATCCAGCCTGGTACCACCCGCCCCCTGGAGCCAGCCCATCCAGCCTGCAACCCGCCCCTCCCTGCCCCCCCCCGCCAGAGCTAACACATTCAGCCCTGTACCTGCCCCCTCCCTGCCCCCCAGCATCGACCCATCGAACCCAGTACCTGCCCCCTCCCCGCCCCCCATATCCCACCCAGCCAGGTACCCGCCCCCTCCCTGCCCCCCAAAGCCAACCCAACTAACCCGGTACCCACCCTCTCTCTGCCCGCGGAACCGACACATCCACCCCAGTACCCGCCACTTCCGTGCCCCCCAAGCTGTCCCATCCAGTCTGGTACCACCCGACCCCCAGAGCCAACCCATCCAGGCTGGTACCCGCCCCCTCCCTGTCCCCCACAGTTGACCCATCAAACCCGGTACCTGCCCCCAGGAGCCAACATGTCCAGCCCAGAAACCACCCCCTGGACCTGACCCATCCAACCTGGAATCTGCCCCTCCCTGCCCCCTGGAGCCAACCCATCCAGCCCGGTGCCTGCCCCCATCTCTGTCCCATCCAGCCTGGTACCTGTCACTCTGGTAACAGTCGCCCCCCGGAGCCGACCCATCCAGCCTAGGAGCCGCCCCCTCCCTGGCCGCCCCTACAGTCGACCCATTCACTCCAATACCTGCCCCGTCCCGGTCTCCTGGGTCTGATCCATCCAGCCCAGTACCTGCCCCCTCCCTGCCCCCCCAGAGCCATCCTATCCAGCCCGTTACTCGCACACTCCCTGTCTCTTGGGTCCAACACATCCAGCCTGGTACCTGCCCCCTCCCTGCCCCCCCAGAGCCGACCGATACAGCCCGGTACCCACCCCCTCCCTATGTCCCTCTCTCGCCCAGGTGACCCTGTTTACCTGGTAGAAGACAATGGACAGAGACGGGGCTTGGGGGAGGTGATATCAGATGCCCAGCTGGAAAGCAGGGGGGCTCTGGACTGGAGAGAGAGAGCAGGCAGAGCCCACCTGGATACAGGAGAGACTTAGATGTGCTGTACTGAGGCAGGCCAGGCCTGAGGCCCTGAGAGTTTCCTGTGCTGTGTTCAGACGCTCAATAAACCCTCCTGTTTTTCCCTGGCTGAGAGTCGCTCCAGTCTAGAGAACAGGGTGGCTTTATTCCCTCTGAGAGTGGAGGCCCTGGGGGTCCAGAGCAAGTGGACTCCGAGGGGGCCCACGGCGAGAGACAGGCGTGCTAAGGCTCAGAGAGGTGCAGTTCCAGGAGGCGGAGGGGCTTACCCCCCGAGAGAGAGTGCACCCCCGAGAAGGGCTGTCACACTGAAGAGGGTCCCAAGTTCCCTCGCTGGTCCTCTGTAACAACAAACTCCCTCTCCCACCACCTTGTTAAACCAGTAACACCCAGGGAAACTGAGTCCCAACCCTCTGCATGCAAACCATTGGAAAAAAACAAGAAAAAACCAAGAGAACCTCACACTTTGTCACACCCGCCCCCTCGCTGCACCTCATGTCCGACCCATCCAGCCTTATACCCGCCCCCTCCCAACCTCCTGAAGCCAACCCATTCAGCCCGGTATCCGCCCCCTCCCTGCCCCCCTGAGCCAAACCATCCAGCCTGGTACCCGCCCCCTCCACACTCCTGGGAGCCGACTCATCCAGCCCCTTTCCCGCCCCCTGAACCCAAACCATCCAGCCTTGTACCCGCCCCCTCCCCTGCCCCCCCAGATCTGACCCATCCAGCCCGGTGTCTGCTCCCTCCCTACCCCCCCAGACCCAACCAATCCAGCCCAGTAACTGCCCCCTCCCTATGCCCCAGAGCCACCCATCCTGGCCAGTACCCAGCCCCTCCTGGCCCCCCAAAGCCCACCCATCCAGCCTGGTACCAGCCCCCTCCCCACTCCCTGGAGCCTACTGAACCAGCACAGAACCCGGCCCCATCCAGCCCCCCAGAGCCGATCCAGCCAGCCTGGTACCCACCCACTTAATGCCCCCCAGATCATACCTATCCAGCCCTGTACCCACTCCCTCCCTGTCCCCTAGAGTCAACCCATCCAGCCCTGTACCCACCCACTCCTTGCCCCCTGGAGCCAACACATCCAGCCTGGTACCCGCCCACTCCCTGCCCCCCTGAACCGACCCATCCAGCCCGGTACCTGCCTCCTCAGTGCCCCCCAGAGCCGACCCATCCAGCCCACTACCCGCCCCCTCTCTGC
>NW_020664812.1:1869302-1883973 GCF_002925995.2 Terrapene triunguis | reverse complement strand
CCCCTGGACCTGACCCACTGAGCCTGGTAACAGCCGCCCCCCAGAGCTGACCCATCCAGCCCAATACCCTGCCCCCAGGAGCTGACCCATCCAGCCCAGTACCCTGCCCCCTTACCACCCCCTAGACCCAACCCATCCAGCCTGGTAACACCCGCCCCCCCCGGAGCCAACCTTCCAGCCTAGTAACACCACCCCCCCTCCCCCCCCGCCCAGGAACCGACCCATCCAGCCCGGTACCCACACCCTCCCTGCCCCCAGACCTGACAAAACCAGTCCAGTACCCACCAGCTCCCTGCCCCTCGAGCCAACCCATCCAGCCTGGTACCCGCCTCCTCCCTGCCCCCTGGAGCTGACCCATCTAGCCTGGTAACACCTTGTTACAAAGCGGCCTTTGACGGGACACAACTGAGAGTATCAATTCAGGACAAATTGCTTAGAGCAGGGCTGGGTTTCCTTTACTACTAAGGCACAGCAAACCAGCCCAACAGAGAGGATTTCGGTTTCACCCCACTGGCTAACCAGAAGTCATACAAGCAATTCTCTCAGACACTCCAGTTTCCCAGTATCACCACCAGTGCAACTCCTTATGGGGACGAATGGTTATGAAAACCAACACCCCAGTAAAAGAAAAAAGGTTCTCCTGATCCCAAAGGCCCAAGCCCCAGACCCAGGTCAATATACCAGTTAGATCTCACCCACAAATCACAATATTGCCAATCCTTTAGAATCTAAAATCTAAAGGTTTATTCATAAAAAGAAAGAAATATAGATGAGAGTTAAAACTGGTTAAATGGAATCGATTACATACAGTAATGGCAAAGTTCTTGGTTCAGGCTTGTAGCAGTGATGGAATAAACTGCTGGCGTAAGTTAAGTCTCTGGAGTACAGCCACAGCTTGGATGGGTCATTCAGTCCTTTGTTCAGAGCTTCAGTTTGTAGCAAAGTTCCTCCAGAGGTAAGAAGCAGGATTGAAGAAAATGCAGGGGATGCAGCTGCCTTTTATAGTCTCTTGCCATGCGGCCTGTGCTTCCTGTTCAGCTTGGCTTAACAGTGAAATCCTTGTTGATCTTAAACACAAAAAAGAAGTTTACAAGAAGTGGAAGATTGGACAAATGACCAGGGAGGAGTATAAACATATTGCTCAGGCATGCAGGAGTGAAATCACACTTGGAGTTGCAGCTAGCAAGGGATATTAAGAGTAACAGGAAGGGTTTCTTCAGGTATGTTAGCAACAAGAAAAAGGTTAGGGAAAGTGTGGGCCCCTTACTGAATGAGAGAGGCAACCTAGTGACAGAGGATGTGGAAAAAGCTAATGTGCTCAATGCTTTTTTTGCCCCTGTCTTCACGAACAAGGTCAGCTCCCAGACTGAGCAGCACAGCATGGGGTGGAGGTGACCAGCCCTCTGTGGAGAAAAAAGTGGTTCGGGACTATTTAGAAAAACTGGACAAGCACAAGTCCATGGGGCCAGATGCGCTGCATCCAGGGTGCTAAAGGAGTTAGCGGATGTGATTGCAGAGCCATTGGCCATGGTGATCGGGGGAGGTCCCAGATGACTGGAAAAAGGCTAAGGTAGTGCCCATCTTTTAAAAAGGGAAGAAGGAGGATCCGGGGAACTACAGGCCAGTCAGCCTCACCTCAGTCCCTGGAAAAATCAAGGAGCAGGTCCTCAAGGAATCAATTCTGAAGCACTTAGAGGAGAAGAAAATGATCAGGAACAGTCAGCATGGATTCACCAAGGAGAAGTTGTGCCTGACTAACCTCATTGCCTTCTATGAGGAGATAACTGGGTCTGTGGATGAGGGGAAAGCAGTAGATCTGTTATTCCTTGACTTTAGCAAACCTTTTGATATGGTCTTCCACAGTATTCTTGTCGGCAAGTTAAAGAAGTATGTGCTGGATGAATGGACTATAAGGTGGATAAAAAGCTGGCTAGATTGTCGGGCTCAACGGGTAGCGATCAATGGCTCCATGTCTAGTTAGCAGCCGGTTTCAAGCAGAGTGCCCCAAGGGTCGGTCCTGGGGCCAGTTTTGTTCAATATCTTCATTAATGATCTGGAGGATGGCGTGGATTGCACCCTCAGCAAGTTTGTAGATGACACTAAACTGGGAGGAGTGGTAGATACGCTGGAGGGTAGGGATAGGATACAGAGGGACCTAGACAAGTTACAGGATTGGGCCAAAAGAAATCTGATGAGGTTCAACAAGGACAAGTGCAGAGTCCTACACTTATGATAGAAGAATCCCATGCACTGCTACAGACTAGGGACCAAGTGGCTAGGCAGCAGTTCTGCAGAAAAAGACCTAGGGGTTACAGTGGACGAGAAGCTGGATATGAGTCAACAGTGTGTCCTTGTTGCCAAGAAGGCTAACGGCATTTTGGGCTGTATAAGAAGGAGCATTGCCAGCAGATCGAGGGACGTGATCACTCCCCCCTATTCGGCATTAGTGCGGCCTCATCTGGAGTACTGTGTCCAGTTTTGGGCCCCACACTACAAGAAGGATGTGGAAAAATTGGAAAGAGTCCAGTGGAGGGCAACAAAAATGATTAGGGGGCTGGAGCTCTTGACTTATGAGGAGAGGCTGAGGAACTGGGTTTATTTAGTCTGCAGAAGAGAAGAATGAGGGGGGATTTGATAGCTGCTTTCAACTACCTGAAAGGGGGCTCCAAAGAGGATGGATCTAGACTGTTCTCAGTGGTACCAGATGACAGAAGAAGGAGTAATGGTCTCAAGTTGCAGTGGGGGAGGTTTAGGTTGGATATTAGGAATAACTTTTTCACTAGGAGGGTGGTGAAGCACTGGAATGGGTTACCTAGGGAGGTGGTGGAATCTCCTTCCTTAGATGCTTTTAAGGTCAGGCTTGACAAAGCCCTGGCTGGGATGATTTAGTTGGGGATTGGTCCTGCTTTGAGCAGGGGGTTGGACTAGATGCAGGAAGGGGTAGTGATCTGAGGGCTCGATGAGTCTCGGCAGTCTCTCCGTCACATTGTGAATTTTAGCTCCTGGCAAGCAGCAGACCTCTCGGTTTTCCCGGTCGGGGCGGCAGATAGATGACTCAGTCCCCCTGAGGGGGGAGTCCCCGACCACCACCACCCGCCTCCTTCTCTTGGGAGCGGTGGTCGTGGAACCCCCATCCCTAGGACAGTGCATCTCATGCCTTCCAATTGGTGGAGTCTCCTTCTGCTCCCTTCCCTCAGATGTATCATCTAGTCCACTCTCCGCATTAGTACCTGTGGAGAGAACATGAAAACAGTTGCTCACCTGTATCTGCATTGCTGGTACATGGACGCTCCTCTTTCTTCTTCTGGAGGTCACGTGCTGCCAAATTTCTTCACCGTCCCTCTGTCCCCTCTGCGCAACCTGCTCCGATTCTTCAGAACGTTGTGCCCGTAGAAGCATATCCTGATGTCTGTCCAGGAAATCTTCATTTTCTCTTATGCAATGCAGGGTCGATACTTGTTGCTCCAGACCTCGAACCTTCTCTTCCAATATGGAGACCAGCTTGAACTTTGTACAGACAAAGTCACTTCTGTCCTGTGGAAGAAAGACAACATTGCACAACCTGTGCAGGTTACAACAGCTGAACGCTCACCATCCATAGCACCTTCCTTCTAAGAGCTTCCTCAGCTGTTGCAGCAACTCACAGAAGCCCGTAAGATGAAAGCCTCAGTGGGCTCTCCCCAGGCAAACTCCTTCTGTTAGCCTCCACTGTTCGCCGCTCAGCTGGTTCGCTGCTGACTGCCTTTTTATAACAGTCAGGCCCACTCAAGGCCCACCTGGAACAAAGCACTCCCAGTTCACACTTTTCAAACAAACAATCAAACAATCAAGCACACGGTCAAACTGACAAACTGTCCCCGCAACAGACTCTCAGACACTCACCAATACAGCCTCCCAATGCAGCACTTAGCGTACCTCCTCTCAGACAGATCCCAGGCAAACTCCCTCTGTTAGCCCAGCGCCGTATTATTGCCTAGGCCGAGAAGGCCTAGGCCTAGGGCGGCAAACAGCTGTTTCAAGGGGCAGGGAGGGAGGGGGGAGGAGGGGGAACGCCACGCGCTGGGGGAAGAGGCGGGGCCGAGGATTTGGGGAAGGGATCCAATAGGGGAAGGGAGGGGGCGGAGTTGGGGCGGGGACTTTGGGGAGACGGTTGGAATGGGGGCGGGAAAAGGGCGGAGTTGGGGCGGGGTCAGGGCAGCAATTATTTCCCGGCCTAGGGGCGGCAAAATTATTAATCCGCCACTGTGTTAGCCTCCGCTGTTCGCTGTTCGACCTGACCCATCCAGCCTGGTAACACCTGCCCCCGGAGGCGACCCATCCAGGTCGGTACCCGTCCCCTTCCTGCCCCTCAGGATTGACCTATCCAGCCCAGTACTCACCCCCTCCTTATCCCCCAGAACCAATCTGTCCAGCCCAGTACCTGCCCCCCAGAGCCAACTAATCCAGCCCGGAACCCGCCCACTCCAGGCCCCACCCAACTCCCCAGAGCTGACCCATCCAGGCCAATACCCACCCCCTGCCTGCCCCCAAGAGCCAACCCCTCCACCCTGATACACGCCCCCTCCCTTCCCCCTGGATCTGACCCATTCAGCCCTGGCACCCGCCTCCTCCCTGACCCCGGGATCCGATCCATCCAGCCCGGTACCCGCCCCCTCCCTGCACCCCAGAGGTGACCAATCCAGCACGGCACTGGCACTGTCCCTGCCCCCCAGATCCGACCCAGCAAGCCTGGTAACTGCCCCCTCCCTACCCCCCCCAGGGCTGATCCCTCCAGACCGGTACCTGCCCCATCCCTGCCCCTCAGAGCCGACACATCTAGCATGGAACCCACCCCTCTCAGCTTCCCCAGAGCCGACCCATCCAGTCCAGTACCCACCCCCTCCCTGCCCCCCAGATCTGACCCAGCCAGCCAGAGCCGTAACTAACTATTTGCGCCCGAGGCAAGAATATAAAATTGCACCCTCCTCCCTCCATATAATTTCATAGTAGTTACTTTGTAAAAAAAAGAAAAATACATAAATAACAAGAATAATAATGATCATTTTTCAGCTTGGAAAAGAGGAGACTAAGGGGGGATATGATAGAGGATGTGGAGAAAGTGAATATGGGAATAAGTAAATAACTTTTCCTTAATACAAGAACTAGGGATCACCAAATGAAATTAATGGGCAGCAGGTTTAAAACAAATAAAAGGAAGTTCTTCTTCACACAGCGCAGAGTCAACCTGTGGAACTCCTTGCCTGAGGAGGTTGTGAAGGCTAGGACTATAACAGGGTTTAAAAGAGAACTGGATAAATTCATGGAGGTTAAGTCCATTAATGGCTATTAGCCAGGATGGGTAAAGAATGGTGTCCCTAGCCTCTATCTGTCAGAGGGTGGATGGCAGGAGAGAGATCACTTGATCATTACCTGTTAGATTCACTCCCTCTGGGGCACCTGGCATTGGCCACTGTCAGCAGACAGGATACTGGGCTGGATGGACCTTTGGTCTGACCCAGTACGGCCGTTCTTATGTTCTTAATAGAACGTTTATTTATTTTAATCATAAGTTCCGCGTACAAAATCAACTAATACATATAAGGTGTGCATCATAGTGCATGTAACATACTAGAACCCCTGCTGGCTCACTGCTCACCTCTTTGCCCACCCGCCGCTTGCCTCCGACTCGCCACTCGCCCCCCCCCAAGTATAAAGCCTCATTCAAAGCCCCAGGGGTCACTATATTACTGCACACAGCAGTCAATCAATGCAGTTGTAGATAAATCTCTGCATTATGCATTTTTGTATAACTTTTATATGACTTTGTATTGAACTTTGGTAACGTGTTATAGCGGGCCCCTAAGGTAATATAATTAAGGTAAAAGAAAAATGTCTTTTTGCTAGAAGTTAGAATAAGATCTTCCCCCTACTTTGTAATCAATTGCCCTGTTGTGTGAATAAGGAAGGCGTGGAAGGCAGCACATCCAGACAGCTGCAACCCTTGGAGAGGGGCTGGGAGCCAGACCAAGGACAATCAAACTTGTCAAGTGGGCTGACTAGAGAAGAGCAGAGGGGGTTAGAAGCACGCACCTTCCTTTGGGAACACCCTCTTTGCAGCATTGGGACAACCCCCAGCCCAGAGAAAAGCAGCAAAAAGGACCAACAGACACAGTCCCAGATTTTGAATCTGGGAGATTTGCCCCCTTCCAGCCACTGACTCCCCGCTCGCCTCCTCACACCCCCCCCCCCCAAGTATAAAGCCTCATTCAAAGACTCAGGGTGTCACTATATTAATGCACACAGCAGTCAATCAATGCAGTACCAAAAATTAAAATACTGAAAATGGATGCCCCCCTCCATCCACCGACTCGCTGCTCACCTCTTCACCCCCTCTCCAAGTATCAGAGGCGGCAGGTTTGTAGAAATTTTGGTGGTGCCCAGAACGCTCAGAGCCCACCCCTCCCCGAACTCTGCCCCCCACCTGCCTAAGGCTCTGCAAGGGAGTTTGGGTGGGGGGGAGGAGGTCTGGGGTGCAGGCCCTGGGTTGGGGCAGGGGATTGGGGTGTAGGACGGTTGAGAGGTTGGGCTCTGGGATGGAGTTTGGGTGCTGGGTGCAGGCTCCAGGCTGGGGCACGGAGTGGGGTGCAGGATGGGTGGAGGGGTGCAGACTCTGGGAGGGAGTGCGGAAGGCTGGTGCAGGCTCTGGGACAGAGTTTGGGGGCCGGAGAGGGGGTGTGGGCTCTGGGAGGAGGTGGTGGGTGCTGGGGGGGAGGGGGCTGCCATCACATGTGGCTTCCTTCCTCCCCTGCTGCCCCTCGCCATAGCCTCACTGGGGATGGGGGATGGGGCTGCCCCTTGCCCAGTGTTTGCAGGAATGGTGGCTGGGGGGTGGGGGGGGGCGGATCACAGGGTCAAACACTCACCGAAGCCCCAGCAGCTGCTCAGGTGAGTGAGGTCCACTCCAGATGATCCTGTCTCCCACCGGAAGTCCCCTTGGTGTCTCCTCCAGGTGGGTGCCGGGGGAGGGGAGGGCTGCAAATCACGTGTGTGCCTCCTCCCCCTCCTGACCTGCAGCAGCCGGCTGCCTCCGCTGGCGGCCCGCATCTGTTGCCATAGGCAGCAGCAGCAGCCGGGAGAGCCGCGCGCAGCTTTCGTTCCGGCAGAGGCTCCGGGGCTTTTCTGTGCCCCTCAGCTTTGTGCTCCCGAGGCAAGTGCCTCACTCGCCTCGCCCTTCTTACGGCACCTGCCACCTCCCTGCCGAGCCAGAGTCGATCCATTTAGTCCGATACCCACCCCCTCCCTGCCCCCCCCCGTCAGAACAATCCAGACCACTACCCGGCCGCTCCCTGCCCCCAGGCCCGGACCCATCCAGCCCCTCAGAGCCGACACATCTAGCGTAGAACCTGCCCCCTCCCCATTCTCTGGACCCAGCCCATCCAGCCTGGTACACACCCCTCTCAGCTCCCCCCAGAGCTGACCCAGCCAGGCCAGTACAGCCCCCTCTCTGCCCCCCCGGAGCCAACCCAGCCAGCCCGATACCCACTGTCACAGAGGTCACAGGCTCAGTGCTCTGGAACTGCTCTGAATCAAACCCAGGCAGGACCCTCTTTAGTGTGACTCCCCTCAGGGCACACTCTGCTGGGGAAGCCTCCTTGGCTTCAACGCCTCCCGGGACCAACCTCGGAGCGTTCAGCAGCCCTGTTCTCACCGTGAGCTCCCGAAGGGCCCTGCTCCCCAAACTCACAGTCAGCTGTGACTCTCAGCCAGCGTTGTAAAACAGAAGGTTTATTAGTCAACAGGAGCACAGCGTAGAACAGAGCTTGTTAGCACAGGAATCAGGGACTTTCAGCAAAGTCCATCTTGGGGAGGGCATCCAGAGCCCAGGGCCCTGGAACCCTTTCCCCCCTGAGTCCCCAACCACAGCCTGACTCGTTTCCACCAGCCAAGCCTCAGTCACTCTCTAGCCCCTTCTCTGGCCTTTGTCTCTTTCCTGGGCAAAGAGGCCACCTGATCTCTTTGTTCTCCAGCACCTTCAGTTGGCACCTTGCAGGGGAGGGGCCCAGCCATCAGTTGCCAGGAGACAGGGTGTCGGCCATTCTTTGTGAAGATGGCATCACACCTGCAACAATCACACACCCTTATCCCACCACCTAGAAACTGAGGCACCCACACAGAATTCAGAGAAAACATTAAGAATATTCCCACTTTGTCACACCCCTCTAATCTGGTACCCTCCCCTCCCTGCCCCGTGGAGCTGATCCATCCAGCCCAGCACCCACCCCCCCAGAGTTAACCCGTCCAGCCCAGTACCTGCTCACTCCCTGGCCCCCCGGATCTGACCCATCCAGCCTGGTGTGATGAAGTTGAGGATTTTTGTAGTGGTTTACATAAATAGTGTGTGCGCTCCTCAGTTTCCCTGTGTGCTGCATGTTTAACAAGGTGTTGGGAAAGGGTTTGCTGTTGCAGAGGACCAGGTGTGACCTCGCCCGGCAGCTGGGACCCCCGGACAACTGCCTGGAGATGGGGAACCCTAACAACTGGTGACCTGGTGACTAAGAGGCCCACCCCAGCTTGGCAGTCAGCTGGTTCTGGCCAGTGGGAGGACAAAGGGCTGAGGAGAGAGGACCCCGGTGACCCGACCAACCAGTTCCAGCCAGAGGGGAACAAAGGACTGAAGAGAGAGGGCCCCAGCGACCTGTTTACCTGGGATGGAAGACAAAGGACAGGGGAGGAGCTTGTTGCAGGCACAGTGTGCCCGAGGCAAAGCAACAGCGAAGGTTCGTGGCCCGGTGTGCTTCGCGCCAATAAACACACCAGGTGGAGAAGCAAACAAAGTTTATTTGAGATCTCAAAGCGGTGCAAGGAGACTGGCACGTCTCAAATCAAGCACACTAACAGAAACAGTTTTTTTTCCTTTATACCTTTACAGTCAAGCCTCACCCCCCCCTTCCCCCGCTACCCCTCCCTTCCCTCCCCCCATTCCTCTCTCTCTACCCCTCCCATCCCTGGTAACAATTACTAAGCAAATAGCAATTACATTTAAGCAGTTAGTTTATGTTGGCAGCTATAAGTTCAGCTCGTTAGTAACACTTCTTGAACTACTATCTTGTCCCGTTCCTTTGATTTATTATCTTTCCTTCGGCCAGAGGTATGCAGGCCTCATTATTACCGCTTGGTACTGCGAAGGGGGGTTTACCACTGATATCAGGCTGCTTACACATTCCGCTTGCACCTGGCTTTTGAGGTCGATTAGAGTTTAAACATGGAAGGAGTTTGGTTCAGGCCTAGTGCAGGAAGGCTTCATTGACACTTGTGATTTTCCACCCTCCTGAGTCACCTGGGGTGATGGTGATGCCTGGTGACGTCAACAAGCTGTTGGGGCCGGTGATATCGGATGCCCAACTGGAAAGCACAGGTCTCTGGACTGGAGAGAGGGAGCAGGCAGAGCCTACCTGGATGCAGGAGATACTTAGATGTACTGTACTGAGCGAGGCCAGGCCCTGAGAGGTTCCTGTGCTGTGTTCCTCCTGTTTTATACGGCTTAGAGTCGCTCGGGTCTAGAGAACAGGATGGCATTATTCCCTCTGGGAGTGGAGGCCCCGGGGGTCCAGAGGCGTGCTAAGGCTCAGAGAGGTGTGGTTCCAGGCGGTGGAGGGGCTTAACCCCCGAGAGTGGACCCTCGAGAAAGGCTGTCACATTGAAGGGGGTTTCCCACAGGGACTGTACGGGGCCAGGAGTGGGTATGACCTGTGAGTCCATGACACCCAGTACCCGCCCCCTCCCTGCCCCCTGGAGCCAACCCAACCAGCCCATTATCCCTCTCCTCTTTGCCCCTTGCCTCAGACCCCTGAGCCCATCCCGAGCCGCATCCTCCGTTAGGGGTTGTGTCACATGCATCACTCTTGGGCTCTCCAGGCTGCAGTGTCCAGCCCCACATGTTCCAGACTCATGAGTGCGGCTCTCCAGAACCCATGAGTGTCTGTAGAGACACGAGCTGCGTATTGGCCACCTGCTGGCTGAGGTGCTGTGGGGAAGGCTAGAAACTCCCTTGTTCTTGGCAAGCCCGAACCATCCCAGAGCCCCGGAACTCCTGTTGCTGGGGCTTTAAGGAAAACAATAACTGTCACAAGACTGCTGACGAAATCCTGAGAGTTGGGAACCCGACAGCTGCAGCTTTCTGCTCTCTGGGTTGCCCAAGGCCTGGCCACTCTGGGTCTGGCCACCTAAAAACCCCGCCTGCCCTTCCCCCACCAGCTGGGAGCCCTGGCAGATGCTGCAGGGGCACGACCCCCTCTGGAGGTACACATCTCCCTCACGGTCCCACAGGTGAACTCGCTGGAGGGAGCACCCAGCGTGGAGCAGAGGGCTGGAGGGTCAAGGTTCGGTCCCAGGGGGTGGAGAAGCCAAGTGGCTTCCCCTGGTAACAGTGCAAGAGCCTAAGGGAGGCTGGCCCGTGGATGTCCCCGCCCTGGGCACCGGGCCTGTGGAGCCAAGACAAGGGTGTTAAGATGTTGATGCAGTGGGGTCTGAACAACAGAAAGCTGGGGGCAGGGCAAGAGAGAAGGCTTAAAGGGGGGGCAGGACTCCTGGGTTCTGTTCCTTCTAGAGCTGAATAGTTCCCACAAGTGCTTGACCCCACTACTCTCCCAGAGCCAGGGCTAGAACCCAGGGTCCTTGCGCCCAGCCCCCGTGCTCTAATCACTAGACCCCACTCCCCTCCCAGCTCCAGGGAGAGAACCCAGGAGTCCTGACATCACCAACACCCTACCACACTTTCAGCGCCACACAACACTTCACAGGGATGGTGTAGTAGTAGGATTTTATGTTTGTATTTTGTATAATTTAGAATGAAGGATAAAGAATAATAATGTAGCATATATTAAATGTATTGGCGTATGATTTAACCATATCCTGCCAGCCACTCTTTTTGAATAGCAGAAAGGAATGGCCTAATGGGCCACTGGTAGAGATGCATCAGCCAGAATCTGTGTCTGAGCTGATTTGAAGGCAGTAACAGATCTTTTAGGGTCACCACTTTGTTGTAGGTTTAGCATTTTAAAATAAGTAAAAGAATGCCATGATTGTTTTTCTTTTGCACTGCAACTTGATGTTCCTGTTCAAATGTTCTGTGTAAATCAATTCTGTTTTGTGTGTGAATGAGGAAGATAAGTGTGAAGGCCATCACCTAACCGAGGACAGACGCAAGGGCGCCAGAAGATTGCAACACGCCCCTACTGAAATGTCAAAAGAGGGCAGATTGACGACTCTAAAGATGAGACAGGCACCTATCAATGGGGACAAGATAGCTGTGATCATAACCAGCATGGGGTAACTCCCTGAGAGACTTGATGAAAGAACAAGATAAAGGATGAGAAGGACAATTTAAGAAAACAAGCTCTCGTCAAACAACAGTTGATTACAGCATGATGGTGCAAAACTCATTGGTCCCAATGAAGGAGAATCACTATATAAACAGGGTGCCTTGCCATGAAACTTTGGGTTCGTCCTGCCAAGACTTCCCTGGAGCATCGTGTTGCGACCAACAGAACCCGGCTCCTCCCTACCCATGATCAACGTAGCTGGCCACTAGATTGATCCGGCTCTGGACTGGTAACTATAACATCAACTGACAGGACTGTGTGTGTGTGTGTGTGTGTGTGTGTGTGTGTGTGCGCTAATTGTTGTATCTTCAATAAACGTGGCATATTGCCTTTTCCCCTGTGTGCTTCTTATAAGGATAACAATAGCTCACCTGGAGCTGGGATGCAGCCACCTCTGGAGTGGGGCATCTGGGGAACAGCCGCCCACACATTTAGGACAGGAAGTGGACCCTGTCCCCAAGTGGGCCGCTTCAGAGAAGGCTGAACATGTCCCTGGGGCTAGGATAGTGTGAGTACATGTGGGTTCACGGCATGGTTGTTTGGGGAAGAGCCAGGGAATATCTGAGAGGTTGGAGGGAAGGAGGGGGAAAATCTTTGTGCATCAGCAAATTTGCTCCAGGACCAGGTCAGCTCAGCTCCCCCCACACACACATACTCTAAATGGATCCCCCGGCGGTTAGCAGAGGCAGCCTCTTGGCCTCTGGGGGAGATGGTCTCCTTGGGTCCCCAGATGCTGGGGACCCAGGAAGAAAAGAAAGGGAATAATAGCAGATAGGGACAGAGCAGGAGAGACAGACCCCCTGCCCCAGAGCTGGGGAGAGAACCCAGGAGTCCTGGCTCCCAGCCCCCCCTGTTCTAACCCACTAGGTCCCACTCCCCTCCCAGAGCCAGGACCACATCCCAGATGGGTTCCTGTCACAGCTGTAGCTGGAGATGCTTTTCATACCCCATTTCCCAACTTGAGGCGGAGCTAATGGCAGTGGGTGGAGCCATCTTAGCCCCGCTCCTATAGCACTGTTGCCCTGTGGCTGTGTTTCTCAGAGCGGATGGGGTCAGTGCTGGCTACGTAGGGGTGCTAAGGGGGCAGCTGAGGTTTTGGGGTGTACAAGTTAGGGGGCAGCCCCCTGACACAATGGCTGTCTTCCAATAGAGGATGCTGGCCCCATGGGGGGGGGTCCAGCCCCCTCAGTATGGGGGGGGCACACAGGAGACAGCAGGCCACCTACCCCCCTCTGCCTTAGTGGGGGGTTGTGCTGTTCTGGCCATGGGGGCTCAGCATGGGGGAGTGGGAGGGGGAGTGGCTGGCTGGGCCTGCTCTCTTAGGCGGTTGGGGAAGGGCTTTGATGGGGGTTGTGGGGGTGGAGCTGGAGGGGCCCTGGGCGGGCTGGTTTATCCCCATAGCCCAACTAGACTTCCTGGCCTGGGTCTCCATAACCCAGGCAGCAGCCAACTGTCTAATCGCACAAACCCAAACACCCTTGTCCCTTCCCCTGCGCCGCCCTTCCTCAGAGACCCCGTCCCCTCCCTCCATCGCTCACTCTCCTCCAAGCTCACTCACTTTCACCGGGCTGGGACAGGGGGTTGGGGTGTGGGAGGGGGTGCAGGCTCTGGGTTGGGGGGGTGAGGATGAGAAGTTTGGAGTGTGGGAGGGGGCTCTGGGCTGAGCCTGGGGCAGGGGGTTGGGGTGCAGAAATGGGTTTGGGGTGCAGGCTCTGGGAGGGAGTTTGGGTATGGGAGGAGGCTCAGGGCTGGGGCAGGGGGTTGGGGTGCAGGAAGGGTCTCGGGGTGCTGGTTCTGGGAGGGAGTTTGGGTGAAGAAGGGGGCTCAGGGCTGGAGCAGGGGGTTGGGGTGTAGGAGGGGGTTCAGGGCGCAGGCTCCAGCCGGGCGACACTTACCTTGGGTGGCTCCTGGAAGTGGCAGCATGTCCAGCAGCGGCTCCTAGGCTCACGGGTGGCCAAACAGCTCTATGCGCTGGCCCTGCCTGCAAGCACCGCCCTCGGAACTCCCATTGGCCGTGGTTCCTCGTTCCCGGCTAATGGGAGCTGTGGAGTCGGTGCTCGAGGCGGGGGCAGCGCGTGGAGACCACCTGGCCGCACCTTCTCCTAGAAGCCACTGCTGGACATTCAGGCTGCTTCTGGGAGCGGCATGGAGCCAGGGCAGAGGGGAGCCTGCCTTAGCCCAGCTGCGCTGCTGGACTTTTAGAGCCTAAAATCTCCCGGTTTGGCTTCAGTAGCCTTCGGGAAATCGAGCCCGATTCCGGGAGACTCCCGGCCAAACCGGGAGGGTTGGCGATCCTAAGCCAGCCCCCGGTCTAGCTGCTGCCCCTGTGGTCTCTGTCCCTGGCAGGGGCCTGGTGGGATCTGTGATGGCACGGTCATGACTGGCGGCAGCCAGGTACTCTTGCCCAGCCTTGTTGCTCTGGCCACCATCCCTTATTGCCGGCCTCCTGGTCTGGCAGCTGCTCTGGGAGTACCTGGAGCAGAGGGGCTAGGAGCCAGGACTCATGAGTTCTCTCCCTGGCTCTGGGAGGGGGGTGGGGTCTAGTGGTTAATTCGGGGGTCGGGCTGGGGCACTGGCCAGGGTCTACTGGTTTGAGGAAAGGGGTATGGAGGGTGTCATGGGGGGGCTACTTGGTTGGTGGTGGTCAGAGGATCCCTGTGAGATGGGGGCGCTGTGGGAAGCAGCTGCCTGTGCTTGGTCCCCTACCTAACCCCATCGCTCTGTCTCCTGCCCTCCCAGTTAAACCTGCCCCAGATGCTGCGGTTCCTAGCCCCATGGCTCCTCCTGACTGGCCCCCCTGCTGTACAGCGGCCGGTTAACCCTTTCCGAGCTGGGCTACTCCCCGGAGCTGGAGGAACCTGGGTCGGCCACCTTTCGGGGGCTGGCAGACTTCATGGGAAAGCTGGTGAGCCGCACTCCCTGCTCCCTCTGCCCACCCGGGGGGGGGGCCCTGGGCCCCCTCTGGCCCAAGCATCTGGGGACCCAAGGAGACCATCTCCCCCAGAGGCCAGGTTGTCTTGCCAGGGCTTGGCTGTAGCAAGGACCCTTAGCCTGCAGGGAGAGGCTGCCAGTAGGGGGCGCCACCAACCCACATGTCCTACTGTGCACCAGAAAGGGGGGTCCAGGGGATTAGAGCAGGGGGTCTGGGAGCCAGGACTCCTGGGTTCTATCTCCAGCGCTGAGGATGGAATCTAACCCATTTTCCATCTTGTTCCCAGTTGAATGATCCCTACAGCAGAGTCTCTGGTCTATCTAACTCAGGGGTGTGACGGAGCAGGGAGCGGGGCAGATTTGACCTGGGAAGGTTGCAG
>NW_020664812.1:1850649-1869292 GCF_002925995.2 Terrapene triunguis | reverse complement strand
TCAGGAAGAGGGGTGCGGGGCCCTGACTCCCCCTTACTCCGTGACAAGGGGTCTCAAACATGCGGCCCGTGGGCCGCATGTGGCCCGCGAGGTAATTTTCTGCGGCCCACGAGCTCCTCTCGGCCCCCCCCCCGCCCTCCCCCAGCGTTTACCTAGAGTGGCTCCAGCCTGACGCACACCGGGGGCAGGGCAGGCTCCCTGCCTGCCTGCCCTGCCCCTGCGCCGCGCAGGGAAGCAGCCAGAACGTGGGGAAAGGGGGGCACATTGGTGTGTGTGTTGATGTTGCTTCAGGCACCGCCCCCAGCAGCTCCCATTGGCCGCGGTTCCCCATTCCTGGCCAATGGGAGATGCTGGGGGCGGTGCCTGAAGCAACAGCAATACACACATCCCGGAACAGCGCGGGGGTGGGGCGGGGCGGGGCAGGGCAGACAGGCAGGTGCGCGCCAGGCCAGAGCCCGCCCCCTGAACCCCTCCTGCAGCTGAACCCCCTGCCCTGAGCCCCTTGCCGCACCCTGCACCCCAACCCCCTGCCACACCCCTCCTGCACCCCAACCCACTGCCCTGCCCCCCTGCCGCACCCCTCACCCCTCCTGCAACCCACACCCCAACTCCCTGCCCTGAGACCCTGCCACACCCCACACCCCTCCTGCACCCCCTGGGGGCAGGGAGGGGGCGGAGTTGGGGTGGGGATTTCGGGGAAGGAGTTGGAATGGGGGCAGGGAAGGGGTGGGAAGAGACAGGGCAGGGGCGGGGCCTCATGGAAGATTGGAGTGGGGGCGGGGCCGAGGGCGGTGGGGGGGAGGTGTCAGTAATGCGGCCCTCGGGCCAATGTACTAGTCCTCATGTGGCCCTCGTGGTCATTTGAGTTTGAGACCCCTGGTCTAACTTCTGCTGTCACAGCCTTCAGGTGAGTTCCCCAGCTGCCCTGCCCCAGAGTGGGTGCATCCCAGCGCTGGGCATGACATCCCTGTGTGGCGTTATGTGTGGTTGTTCCCAGCTGCCCTGCCCCACAGCTGGCTGCATCTCAGGGATTCATCGACCCATCTCTCTCTCTCCCCGCAGCAATGGCAGCATCATCTGCTACGTCTGGCTGCAATTCGAGGAGCCAGCACCTGCTGCCAACCTCCTGCCCCCAGCCCGGGGGCCCTGCTGGACGTCGCTCAGGACCATGCCAGCCTGCTGCAGACCCTGCACATTGATCGCAGGTGTCCAGCTCTCTGGTGGGTGAGATGCCCGGGCGGGGTGGTGGGCTGGCATGGGGGGGGGAAATTGCCCAGATTCTGCCAGCTGGAGCTAGGGCATTATGGTGCTGTGGGGGGTTAATCACTGCACCAGAAAGGGGTTCGGTGGGGTGGGGGGGGAGCGGGGAGCACAGTGTTGGGGGTCCCAAAAAGGAGGGACATGGGGGAGGGGAGAGGGGTGCCTAGACTGCACCCAGAAGGGCATTGGGAAAGGGGGGGTGCTGAGATTGTGAGGTGGGGGGCCTATCTGGGATGGGGGGCTCTTTGGGGCTGGGGCTCTGATTTTCCCAGCCTGTGCATGGGGGGAGGCTGCATCAGGGATTGGGGGGGTTCCCCCAGCTGGACTTGCCCCCTTTCTTCTCCTCCGCTGCTGACCCCTGCACTGTGAAACCACTAGGTGACTGTCAGTGCCCCCGAAACGCAGGGACAGGGGGGTAATTCTACCCCACTGTCCTGGGGACCCTTCCACGGGGCTGAACAGTAGGGGCAGAGACTTCTGGGGGGTCTGAAGCTGCAGGACCCTGGGCAGAAGGGAGCCCCTTAGATACAGCTGTGCAGTGACCCCCGATTGGCTCCTTCTGCTTCTGATTGGGGCAACCCCCCCAAAAGCTGGCTGCATTTCAGCGCTGGGCCAGCCATCCCCATGCGGTGTTATGTGTGGCTGGTTCCCAGCTGCTCCACCCCAGAAATGACTGTATCTCTGTGCCAGGTGGCTCCATTCCCCCATCCCTCCTTGCACTGCCTCCACCACCTGCGGGTGGCCCCGGGCCACGTTCTCCACCCCAGGACTGTGGAGCTGCATTTGTGGGGGTGTACAACACCCTGAGCCCCAGCCTCTGGCACTTCCTTGTCCAGTGAGGGGGACAGGGGAGGCTCAGAGGACGCTGCTGGGGTGTGGGGGAGGCACCGCGGGAGGGCTCAGTGAGGGGCACCTTGGGGGGTGCACCGCAGGGGGAGGGGGGGCTCGTTAGGGCCTCCGGTGATGTGTGTGTGTTTCAATAAGCTATAAAAGCAAACTCTGAATGCCTGGAATTTCAAGACTTTCTCCCCAAGTGCCCCGGTGTGAACCCAGGTGTCCTGCTCCCTCCCTAAAATCCCCCTTCCGGTCTCCTTCGCTTCCTGTCCCGAGCTTCCACAGCTCTAACCCATCTGCACTGCCCCAGAGGTGGCTGCATCTCAGCGCCGGGCGAGGGGTCCCTATATAACCAGCCACCCCTCCCCAGAGGTGGCTGCATCTCAGTGCCAGGCGAGCCGTCCCCACAGCGTGTTGCTCGGTAGCTGATCTAAGCCCCCCTCTGTTTCCCCGGGCACCATGGGCAGCAGCCAGCCTCCAGCCCCCTGGCCATCATCCCCTCTGGGAATGTAGCCCTGGTGGCTTTTGTCTCGGACCAGGGCTACTGGTTCATTGGCTTCCAGGCTGAGTTCTGGCAGGAGCTCAAACCCCCATGTGAGGAATACTGGCTTCTAACGGGTTGGTGGGGTAGGGCCAGGTTGTCTTGTTAGGCGGTGCCCCTCTGCTGGGGCTTGGAGTCAGGACACCTGGGTTCTATCTCCAGCTCTGGGATGGGAGGGGAATCCTGGCTTCTGTCCCTGGCTCTGGCAGGGGAGTGGGGGTGTAGTGGGACTCAGGACTGCTGGGTTACAGCCTATAAGGCAATGGTGCCAATCATCTGCCAGGCCTTGCTCAGTGTCCTGGGAAGAGCGCAGAGCCATATTGACCCGTGTGTGGGCCGCTCTGTGCAGTGTCTGGGGCCTGTGTCCAGACTCCCTTGCTTGGGGGGGAGGGGGAGGAACTGTTCCCATCTGGGTGTTCCTCTCTCCCTCGGGGCTGCATGGTCTCCCCACACACACCTTCCCGGACCAGATCTGTCTTGGTCCATGTTGCTAAGACCAGTTCCTTGGCCGGGGGGGGGGGGGGGGGGGCTGCACCACCCTGGGGAGGGGAGGGCAGGGGTGTCTGTCCATCCTGCGCCAGCGTGGGCCTATCCCTCCGCGCCTGGGCTGCCACATCCCCAGGAGTGGGGCTTATCCCCTGTCTGCCCTGCTCCCTGGCTGTCGGGGGGGAGGGGTCCCGGGCTGGGGGCGGGGCCTGCCGGGGGGCGGGGCCGGGGGCTGCAGCTGGCGGGCCAGGCTCCTCCTGTCACAGCCCAGCCGGAAGGGAGCCGCAGCGAGCTTGGGGCGAGCGCCGAGCTTGGGGCGGGGAGGAAAAGAGCGCAGGCGAGCCCGGGGACACCCAGCGCGGGGAGCTCAGGTTCGGCTGCTCGGCTCCAAGCCCGGCGAGGCGAGCTTGCGGGCGGCCGAGGGAGCCCGCCGGGAGTCGCGGCCATGGCTCTTCCCGCGGGGCTCTGGGCAGCCTGGATCCAGCTGGTGCTGAGCGCCGGAGTCACCACCCAGGTGAGGGGGCTGGGGGCTCCCGGGTTACGGGGCTTGGTGGGCAGGGCGGATGTATGTGGGTGGGGCAGTATGGACGGGGGTGGGGGATGCTTGGTTGGGGGCGCACAGGCAGCGCCCTATGGAGGGTTTGCTGGAGGGGGCGTTGTTTCTGGGCAGCCATGGGAGGCCTGGAGGCAGGCGGGGGTCAGATGGAGGCGGGGGGAAGCGAAGAGGGGTGTAAATCACCCCACTTCCCTCACCTGGGGCAGGCCACGACGTAGGCTAAGGGCCCCCCACGCCCTTGTGTGTAGTTGGGGATGGGTTTAGCGGGAGCTCGCCAGATATGACTGTTTATATGAAGGGGGGGGGGGGGAATGAGGCACAGAGGGACTTACCAAGGTCACCCCATGAGTAAGAGAGAGAATCCAAGAGTCCTGGCTCCCAGCCCCCTGCTCTAACCCACCAGACCCCAGTCCCCTCCCTGAGCCAGTAGGGAACCCAGGAGTCCTGCCTCCCACCACCCCCTGCACTAACCCACCAGACCCTGCTCCGCTCCCTGAGCCAGGAGAGAACCCAGGAGTCCTGCCTCCCACCACCCCCTGCCCTAACCCACCAGACCCCTTCCGCTCCCAGAGCCAGGAGAGAACACAGGAGTCCTGGCCCCTACTCTCAGGGGCCTGGTGCCCCATGCTATGTGGTCAGGGGTAGCAGCAGCGGTAGGCGATGCCCTGGACCCCAGGCCTCAGTGCCCCCTTTCCCCAGGCGTTCCCCACGGCTCCATTCTGGGACCCTGTGCTCAGGCCCCGCAGCTCCACAGCATAGGATGGGCCTGGCCTGGAGCTGTCCTCTCACCCCCCATGAGAGTTTCCTGGGGAGGGTCACTGTGCCCCGTGCCAATGGGGCAGCCTTGTGTTTGGGGGAGAGGAGCCTACTTCCTTGGATGGCATGATCATCACTGAGCTGTGCCCCCCCCGGCCTGTGGGGCTCCAGCCCTGCACAGGGGAGCCCCCCTGGACATTAGCTGCTGCTGAGCTCCCTCAAGGAGCCCCCAGTCTCTGGTGATGCCCCTGGCTGACCCCAGGCAGGCCTGGTTAGCGCTCATGTCCCTGGTGCCACTGGCTGGCATGGCACATAGGGCAGCGCCACAATGGCCATGCTTGTTCTGCTGCTGGTGGTAAGTGGGCCTCGTGCCTGCTGGGCTATGGAGCCATGGGGGGATCTTCCCCCCCATCATCCTGGGCACACAGCTCTAGCCCATGCCAGCCGCTCTGGGTCAAGCTGGGCAGAAGGGGAGCAATGGGAGCAGTCGGGGCCTGAGAACCTAGATTTCTCCCCCCCCCCCCCCCACCCCCCCATCAGGCAGGGCAGCCCCAGGGGACAGACCGGGGGGGGGGGCAATGCCCCATAGCGCTGCAGGAGGGGAAGGATAGGGAACCCCCTGCTGGTGCAGGGTCCCTCTGCCCTGCTGTGCCCTGTCTCTGGGAGCTTTAACCCCCCCCCCCCAATGTTCAGTGCCCTGCTGCTCTTGAGTTGATGGTTGGGGCCTGGTCTTTGGAGGGGTTGGTTCTGGTGCCCAGCCCCCCCCCCTCAACCCCTAGACCCCCCTCCCCTCCCAGAGCTGGAATAGAACCCAGGAGTCCTGTCTCTTGGCTCTGGGCCCCTTGATACCAGAAAGCCAAACTGGATAGAGGTGAGGAGGGCTGGGTGGGGAGCCAGGACTCCTGGGTTCTTTCCTTGGCTCTGGGAGGGGAGTGGGGTCTAGGGGTTAGAGCAGGAGGGCTTGGGGCCAGGACTCGAGGACTCTTTCCCTGGCTCTGGGAGGGGAGTGGGGTCTAGGGGTTAGAGCAGGAGGGCTCGGGGACAGGACTCCAAGGTTCTATCCCAGCTCTGGTAAGGGAGTGGGGTAGAGTGCCATCACCTCTATTCCAGATGTGTGTGTGGGGAGGGGGTTCTTCTGTAGTGGGGGATGCTGCTCCTCCCATGGCTACCTTTGCTCCCCCCATGAATTTGGGGAGATCCCTCCGTCTGCCCTCGGTCCTATGTTCTTGCCAGTTCCCCCCCCCCCCCCCCGCTTGCCATCTGGTGCCTTAATGTACTGATGGATGTAGCATGGATAATTCATGGGCTGGAGGGGGAGACAAGGAGCGGGGATGGAGGGGGGTGAGGGAGGGACTGAAAGTAGGGGGAAGGGTGGATGGGGTGGGAAGGGGATGGGTAGGGGGCACAGCTTGTAATTTTCACCCTCGCAGCCTCCGTTCCTTCTGTTGTCCCCCTCCTGCCGCATTAGCTGCCCCATGCAGCATCTAACCCCCTTCTCACCTGCCCCAAGGCGCTGGGCTGGAGGGAGGCCGGAGTCAGCCCAGGCTAAATCGCTACAGCTGCTGAAAAGCCAGAGTGAGCGGCTTAGCCAGGGAGAGCCGGGGTAATCCGGGCTGAACCAGGGCCAGCCCCCTCTGGCATCCCCCACTGCACAGACACAGCCCCCTGCCCAGCCAGTGCCCCTCCCCCACAGAGACACAGCCCCTGCCCCCATGTCCCTGCCCAGCCAGTGCCCCTCCTCAGGACACAGCCACATGCCCCCCCCCACCTCAGTGCTCCTCCCCCAGTGCATCGACACAGACCCCTGCCCTGCCAGTTCCCCTCCTCCACAGAGACACAGTTCCCTGCCCCCCACTTCCCTCACCCATCTAAGTGCTCCCCATCTTCCATGCACCACACAGAGAGATGAGGGTCACCCTACTGGGGAGGAGAAGGGAAACACTCTGCACCCCTCCCCCTGAAACCTGATACTTACCCAAGTGGTGGCTAAGCAAGGAAGAGCCCTCCTGACACATATGGGGGGATCTGTGGAGGCCCCCGAAAATCCTAGGGTCTCTGACCTTCCCTGGGGCATCTGAGCTCGGGGCAAGGGTGAGGCCCCTGGGATTATGGCCCAGTGCCACAAAACAGGGCAGAGAATCCCGACCCGCAGCCCCAGCTAGCCCAGCCCTGCCCTCCACCACTCTGCCAGTGCCCCTCACTCCCGACCCACAGGCCCCGCTAGCCCAGCCCTGCTGGTGCGCAGCCCCGTGGCTACCCTGGCAGGGTCGAGAATGAGCCCTTTGTTGTTGTTTTGGTTGGGCCGGGTGAGGCTGTGAAAGGCGGTTTGTTAAAGGGCCAAGGCTGGCACTGTGCCGGGCGGGGGCAGGGATGGCACCTGGTTCCTCGGTCCCAGGGCTCCATGGGGGAGGGGGGATGACCCTCATGCCCTGCTAGGAACCGTCTTCCCTGGGAAAGATGGGGGGGTATTGGGGGAAAATGGGGGGCGGGGATCCCATTTCCTCAGCAGTGATGAGAGGTAATGGTGAGGTATGGGGGAATGAGAGGGGAAGGGGCTGGGATGGGGGGAGGGAGGGTAAGGGGAGGGAAGGCTGGGATGGGGGAGGGTGATCCTGAAGGGGGTTATGTGCAGGGGAGGGAGAGGATGATAGGGGGAGGGTTATTTAAAATTCCTTCTGGGAGACGGTCTCCATGGCGACCAGGAAGATCGGGCAACTCCGTGGGGAGCAATTACCGCAGCAACAACATCCCTGTGGTTGCTTGGGAGAGAGAGAGAGAGAGATGGATGGGGGGGGGCATGAATGTGTCACTGAGCCACCCCCAGGGGCCCCCCAGCTCTGACAGAGCCCCCAAACCTGACCCACAGCCCTCCAGCTGCTGACCTAGAGGGAGAAGCCTCTGTGTCCCATTCCCTGCCCCACTGAGCCAGCCAGTCCCTGCCCTGAACAGATCGCAGCTGGTGCCCCCTCGAGGGGAAAGGCCCCGAATCCTGCCCCCGTCCTCAGGGGACAATGTGGGGGGACAGCTGGGCCGGTGCAGTCGGGCTTGTCCCGCCTGCGTCCCCAGGCCCCGGGTTCAGCCTCTGTTCAGTGCACACCGAAGGGGAAGAGGGGCGGGATCACCTGGGAGCCCAATCCGGCTCCAGGATCAGGACCAGGGCTCCCCCACCTGGCCACAGGGAGCTGGCATCTCCTGCTCTCATCCCAGCAAGACAGGCAGGGATGGCATGTCTGGCGCGTGCAGTGCGGTTGAGTGCGGCAGGGGCAGGGCAGGCTGGGCACTCATCCCTCCCCCCATGGCATGGCGGGGGTGGGGCGGGCGAGGTGCTAACCCCTCCCCCCCATGGCAGGTGCTGGGGATGAGGCTGGATGGGCACTAACTCCTCCCCCTGTGGCAGGCGCTGGGTGTGGCAGGGGCACCTGTGTCCGAGCCCCAGGTGGCCGTGTTCTGTGGGAAGCTGACCATGCATCGAAACCTGCAGACGGGCGGGTGGGACCCCGACGCTGCCGGCGCCCGCAGCTGCTTCCGCAACCGCCAGGAGATCCTCGCCTACTGCCAGGAGGTACCTGCCCCACAGCTCCCCCTGCCCCACGGCTCCCCCACAACCCATGGTCTCCCCCTGCACCCTCCGCACTTGCACCCTGCCAGGAGATTCTCGCCTACTGCCAGAAGGTACCCACCCCCTCTCTCCCACCCTCCCTGCCACCCCCCTACCCCAAGCAGCCTCACACTGTCCCCCTCCCAACAGCTCCTTTTCCATGGTCTGTTCCCCCCCCCAGTGAGGGGTCTCCCCATGCTGCGTTCTTCACACAACAGTGCAAAGGGCTGAAATATATTTGGAGGTGGGGGACTGATCCGTCCCTGGGGGAGACCCAGGGGTGAGGAAAAAGGGGCAGAGACCCCTATTGAATCCCTGCTGCCCCATGGTTCCTCCCCTCGGCCCCTGCTGTCTGCCTCCATCTTTGGGGGGAGGGGCAGGATTTTATACCCCTATTGACCCCACCGGTGATAACTGCCTGCCCCCCGTCTGCCCCACAGGTGTACCCCGAGCTGCAGATCACCAATGCAGTGGAAGGCACCCAGCCAGTCACCATCAACAACTGGTGCAAGAAAGGACGTCCCCAGTGCAAGGGGCATCGGCACATCGTGGTGCCCTACAGGTGCCTGGGTGAGTGGGGTCATGTGCAGGACGCCTGGGTTCCATTCCTGACTCTGGGAGGGGACTGAGGTGGGTAGAGTGGGGGGCCAAGAGCCAGGACTGCTGGGTTCTGTCCCCAGCTCTGGGAGGGAAGGAGGGTCTGGGGTTGCAAACAGGGTGTGTGGGGCCCATGCTGACCCTGTGTGTGTGTCTCATCCCCTCTCACCCCTCCCCTCCCCGCACCAGTGGGTGAGTTTGTCAGTGAAGCTCTTCTTGTGCCTGACACCTGCAAGTTCCTGCACCAGGAGAAGATGGATTCATGCGAGAGCTATGTCTACTGGCACGGCGTGGCCAAGGAGGTGAGTGTGGGCAGGGGTGCCAGAAGACCCCCATGTCACTCCCAGGCTGCCAGTGCACGCCCCTTGTGGGCACCAGCGTGTACCACTACCTTCTGGGAGAGTTGGGGTGGGGCTTCTTGGGAGATACCACTCTCATGTGGGGTAGGCAGGGGTTCAGGACAGACAATTGGGGGGAGGGGGGCTTGAGAGATACCACTGCCATCTGGGGAAGGGGTTCTCGGGAGATAATATTCCCATCTGGGAGGGAATTCTTGGGAGATACCATTGCCATTTGGGAGCAGGGAGTTTTGGGGAGATATCGGGGGGGCAGTTTGTGGAAGATACCACTGCTATTAAGGGGGATATCATTGCCATCTGGGAAAGGTCTAGTGCAGGGGTTCTCAAACTGGGGGTCGGGACCCCTCAGGGGGTCACAAGGTTATTACATGGGGGGTCGTGAGCTGTCAGCCTCCACCCCAAATCCCGCTTTGCATCCAGCCTTTATAATGGTGTTAAATTAAAAACACCTTTTTATATATTTATAAGGTGGGTGGCTTGCTATGTGAAAGGGGTCACCAGTACAAAGGTTTGAGAACCACTGGTCTAGTGGGATACCATGGCCATAAGGGAGGGTAAGTCTGAGGACATACCATTGCCATAGGGGAGTGGGCAGTTTCAGGACATACCATTGTCGGGGGGAATTTTGGGAAAAATATTGTTGCTATTAGGGGGTGTTAGGAGATACCGCTGCCGTTGGGAGGGGGGGAGCTCTCAGGAGATACCATTGCTATTGAGGAGGAGTTACTGGGAGATACCACTGCCCTGGAGGTAGGCAGGAAGGTGCTTGTGGATATACCAATGCTGGATTGTGTAGGGGTGTCTAATGCTGCTCCCCCACCTCCCCCAGGCCTGCAGCAGTGAGGGACTGGAGCTGCACAGCTATGGGATGCTGCTGCCCTGTGGGGCTGACCGCTTCCGGGGCGTGGAGTACGTGTGCTGCCCCGCACTCCCCCTCCCTGTCCGGCTGGAGGAACCCACCCCGGTCCCCCACAACATGGCCCACCTGAAGGAAGAGCCCAAGCACAGGTGAGGGGACGTATAGGGCACTGTTATGGGGGAGCTTGCACCCTGCCTCCTTTGCTCGGGGCACTGCTGCAAGGGAAGCTCACAGCCCCCCCCTTCCCCTGCGGCTCGGGGCACTGCTGCGAGGGAAGCTCACAGCACCCCCATTCCATGCAGCTTAGAACACCGCTGTGAGGGAAGCTCACAGCCCACCCTGATTCTTGCCCCTCAACCCCACTGTAGTGAGAGGCTCCCAACAGGCTGGGCCCCCACGGAAGAGGAGACGCTGGAGGCAGATGGGGATGTGGAGGAGGATGTGGAGGAGGAGGAGGAAGAGAACGAAGGCCCCAGGGACAGTGCAGCCGACACTGACCCCTTCCCGGCCACCTGGGATGACTATTTCGTGGAGCCCGGTTACTACGATGACAGCGTCACCCAGACCACCATCACCACCACCACGCGGACCACCGAGGAGGAGGGCAAAGGTGAGACCCAGTCCCCGGGCAGGGGGCAGCTGCATGGGGCGGAGCGGTTGGCTGTCCACAATCCTCCAGGGCAGATGACTGCAGGGACAGAGCTGGAAGTTTCCCACAATCCCTTGGGGCTGGGCACTTCTGGGGAGGGGATGGGGGCTTCCCAGAATCCCCTAGAGTGGGGTGCTGCTGGCAGTTTCCCAGAATCCCCTGGGGCAGGCACTGCTGGGTGGCGGGGGAGGGCTGGCGGTTTCCCAGAATCCCCTGGGGCAGAGTGCTGCTGTGCTGACCCTTTCAGGCGGGGTGGGAGTTCCCAGGCGAAGGGGGATGGCACAGCCTGGCACGGAGCTGATGCACCTGCGGATTGGGGGGCGGGAGATGGGATGCTCAGCTGCCTGGGCTGTTTTCATCTCCTCCTCACATCACAATGCGGCTCCTGTTCTACGTGGCACAGTGCCTAGCTGTGCCAGGCTCAGGCAGCCGCTGGAGACCCTCCACCCCGCCTGGGCTCAGGAGAAACTGCAGCCCAATGCCCCAGTGCAGTGCTAGGGGGCGCTCAGCTGCAGGGTCGGGGGCTCAGCAGGGGGCGCCATGCTGCGGGGCAGGGGCTCAGCAGGGGGCGCCATGCTGCGGGAGTTGGGGCTCAGCGGGGTGCGCCATGCTGCGGGGAGTGGGGCGGGGAATCTGCAGGGTGCACCATGCTGTGGGGAGTGGGCTCAGCAGGGGACGCCGTGCTGTGTGGAGTAGGGTGGGGGCTCAGCAGGGGGTGCCGTGCTGCGGGGAGTGGGGTGGGGGCTCACAGGGGGCGCCATGCTGCACGGAGCCGGGTGGGGGTTCAGCAGGGGGCACTGTGCTGCTGAGAGGGGGCTTGGCGGGGTGCGCCGTGCTGCGGGGAACGGGGCGGGGGCTCGGCGGGGGACGCCGTGCTGTGGGGAGTGTGGCGGGGGACACCGTGCTGCGGGGGCAGCAGGGCTCGGTGGAGGGCGCTGAGCTGTGGGGCATGGCCTGATGGGGACTCATTAGGGGGTACTGAGCTGACAGCCCCTCTCCCCACAGCCAGCCCTACCCCGCACCCCACAGATGGTGTGGATATCTACTTCGAGATGCCAGGCGACGGGAGTGAACACGCCAACTTCCTGCGAGCCAAGATGGACCTGGAGGAGCGCAGGATGAAACAGATTAACAAGGTGCTTGGGGGAGGGACTCGACCCCCCACATCCACCACCCTGCCCTCCCCCCTTGGTTTTCCCCGGCACGGTAGCCCACACATGGGCTCCTCCCCCATGTCCTCCGTGTCTGTGGGGGTCTCTCCGTGGCCAGTTCCACATGGCCAGGGCTGCCCCCGACTCACCTGTCAGCAGGTCCTGTCAGGTTCTGACCCCCTTGCTGTCATGGGGGCATGTTACCATGTCTGTATGTGGCCCGTGTCGGTGGCCTGTGCGCTGGCGAGCATGGAGAACACGCCCCGTCCCCAGCAGGACTGTGGAGCTTGCAAGCCTGGGGGATGCAGGCTGACGGCAGGCAGGGTGCTGGATGTAGGGCCAGCCCCCCAATTCATCCCCGGTCCCCCCCCAGGTAATGAAGGAGTGGGCCGAGGCGGACAACCAGGCCAAGGAGCTACCCAAGGCTGACCGGCAGGCGCTGAACGAGGTGAGACCCATGTCTGTTGGGAGAGCAGGGTGGGGCTGCCCCCACAGGTTCATGACCCCGCCCCCTCCCTGGCCACTCCCTCCCGAAACCCAGGGCTGTCTCACAGCCTCCCTAGGGTGGCACCAAGTCTGCCTGAGGGGTCGGGGGACCCCACTCATTTGTCCCTGCCCCACTGGCGCCCCTCACTTCTCCCCTATGGGTTCCTGGCCCCGCCCCCACTGACTAGCCCCTCCTTCTCTGACCTCCCTGGCCTCACCCATTTGAGTTCTTGACCATGGCCCCACTGCCTCCCTGCTCCTCCCCCAGGGAGAATTTCCGGCCCCACCTCCAATAATCTTCCCCCTGGATTCTCAGCTCTGCCCCCTTGAGGGCTCCTCGCCTGGCCCCCGCTGACCCCCGGCCCCTCCCCACACAGCATTTCCAGTCTATCCTGCAGACACTGGAGGAGCAGGTGGCGGGCGAGCGGCAGCAGCTGGTGGAGACACACCTGGCCCGGGTGGTGGCCCTGCTCAATGACAATCGGCGTGTGGCACTGGAGAGCTACCTGAGTGCCGTGCAGAGCGACAGCCCGCAGGTGGGCCAGGCGGCCTGGATCCAGGGGCGGTGGGGGGGGAGGTCAGCCTAGAATGGGTTCTAGAACAGGGGTGCCAATTGGTTTGCCCTGGATTGGCTGCCCCAGTAAAGTGCTGCATAGGTTGGTGGGATGAGCCAGTCTAGAACAGGTTCTAGAAGGGGTTCTAGGGTAGGAGCACTGATTTGCCAGCTCTGACTCCTCCTCTCTCCTGTATTTGGCTGCCCCCATTAGAGCAAGTGCTCTGTGGATTAGTGGGAGTGGGTCAGTCTAGAACTGGTTCTCAAACAGGTTCTAAAGTTGAGATTTCTATTGCCTCTGCCTCTCCCCTGCGATTGGCTGCCCAGCCAGAGCAAGTGCTGAATGTATTGGCAGGGGTGGGCCAGTCTAGAATGTGTTCTAGAGTAGGGGTGCTGATTGGCCGGCTCTGACTCCACTTCTCCCCTGCGATTGGCTGCCCAGCCAGAGCGGGTGCTGCCGGCGCTGAGGCGATACATGCGGGCGGAGCAGAAGGACCAGCGGCATACGCTGCGGCACTACCAGCATGTCCGTGCCGTCGACCCCGAGAAGGCCGAGCAAATGAAGTTCCAGGTGGGGACCCCCCCCCCGTGCCCTCAACCATCCCCCACCCCCGGTGGTCAGGAGAGGGGAGCGCCTGTCCTAACAGCCCCCCCGTCTGTCTGTCTCCTCCTCCATCTGTCCCCAGGTGTACACCCACCTGCACGTCATTGAGGAGCGCATGAACCAGAGCCTGGCCCTGCTCTACAAGAACCCTCAGCTCTCTGTGGGGTTGCGGGACCAGATACGTACGTATCCCAATGGCCCCTTCCTTGACAGGCCTTCACCCGGCTCTCCGCGGGGCTGTGGGACCAGATATGTATGTACCCCGACGGCCCCCTCCCCCAGCTCTCCTCGGGGCTGTGGGATCAGATATGTGTATACCCCGACGGCCCCCTTCCCTGGCTCTCCGCGGGGCTGTGGGATCAGAGATGTATGTACCCTGACGGCCCCCTCCCCCGGCTCTCCATGGGGCTGCGGGACCTGATATGTACGTACCCCAATGGTCCCTCCCCCGACAGCCTCCTCCCCCTGCTCGCTGCAGGACCAGATATATATGTGCCCCAATGGCCCCTCCCCCGATGGACCCCTCCCCCAGCTCTCCACAGGGCTGCGGGACCAAATACATATGTACCCCGTCAGGCCCTCACCTGACAGCCCCCTCGCCTGGCTCTCTGTGGGACCAGATACAGCCGTACCCCGATAGCCCCCCAATGGCCCTTCCCCCAACAGGCCCCCCAACTCTCTGCAGGGCTGCGGGACCAGATACATACATACCCCAGCAGCCCCCTGATGGCCCAGGGCCCCTGACATCCCTCCCCCCTGACAGTCCCCCTGGCTCTCCGTGGGACTGAGGAACAAGATACATACAAACCCCGATGGCCTGGCCCCCCAACATCTCTTCTCCTGATGCCCCCCCCAATGTACCCAGCTTCCCAAAGGCCTCTGCCCCCGATGGCCACCTGACACCCCTCCCACCAGTGTCCCAGCCCCTGATGGCCAGTGTCCCCGATGGCCCGGCCCCACCGATGCCCCCTTCCCCTTACATTGCCTTCCCCCAACGACCCCCCTCAACATCCCCATCACCTACCCCTGGCTCTTGGAGGGGCGGTGGGACCTGTGTGTACCCCCTGCCAACTCCGCCCCCAATACTCCCTCCCCACCCCTCCCCCGTGACACCCACCCCACAAACTAGGTGCGTGTGCTGCCCTTGCCTGGCTCTCAGAGGGGCTGTGGGAGCTGGCTTATATGTACCCCACACCCAGGGGCAGCGAATTGTATGGGCCTGTGGTGCCCTTGTTCCACCAATATGAGAGCACAGGGGCCCGGCTCCACCAAAGTTCGGCGCCGGGTCTCTCCCCCGGCCCCACTTGCCGTCCCTGGGCAATTTAAAAGGGCTTGGGGCTAAGCCCGCTCCATTTCCAGAAGCAGCTGGCACATCTCTGTGGCCCCAGGGGGATGGGGGGGGTTCTGTGTGCTGCCCCCACCCCGAGCGCCGACTCTGCCAAAATGGCCAATGGGAGCTGTGGGGGGTGGTGCTTGCGGGCAGCGGCACGTGGAGACCCCTCTGGCCCCCCACCTAGGAGCTGCTGCCAGAGGGCGTACAGGTCACTTTCAGGAGCCGCCCGAGGTAAGCGCTGTACCCCTCACCCTCTCCCGCACCCCTGCCCCAGCCCAGACCCCGCCCCCAAACTCTCCCAGAGCCCACACCCCCGCCTGCACCCCAACCCCCAGCCCAGACCCTGCACCCAAACTTCCTCCCAGAGCCTGCACCCCCTCCTGCACCCCAACTGCCTGCCCCAACCCAGAGCCCGCACCACCCAAACTTCCTCCCAGAGCCTGACCCCTCTACATCCAAACTTCCTCCTAGAGCTTTAGGCAGGGGTGCGTGTGTGGTGGGGGCGGGACTTGGACCCATTCTGGGCACCACCAAAAATTATATAAACCTGCCGCCTCTGCCCACACCCATCTGGGATGCCTCCTACCCCTCACCCTTCCCTGCCCCCCTCATGCTCAGCTCTGGGAGGGGAGTGGGGTCTATTGGGTTAGAGCAGGGAGGCTGGGAGCCAGGACTCCTTGGTTCTATCCCTGGCTCTGGGAGGGGAGTAGGGTGTGACAGGTTCAGTCACAGAGACCCTTTTGGGACTCTTACCTGATGTACTTAAACTACTTCTGAGCCCGTTTTCCCTGCTAGTTTGGGACTCCAGAACCCTGCCATGTTGAGCCAGACATGCTAGTCTGCTGCAACACAGACCCAGGTCTGGTCCATGCCCCCAAAGCTGCAGACTTTAACCAAAAACTGCTCAAGTCACCTATCTTCAGCACCCAGACACCTAGTTCCCAATGGGCTCCAAACTCCAAATAAATCTGTTTTACTCTGTATAAAGCTTATACAGGGTAAACTCATAAATTGTCTGTCCTCTATAACACTGATAGAGAGAGATGCACAGCTGTTTGCCCCCCCCCCCATATCAATCACTTACTCTGGGTTAATTAATAAACAAAAGTGATTTTATTAAGTATAAAAAGTAGGATTTAAGTGGTTTCAAGTAATAACAGACAGAACAAAATAAGTTACCAAGCAAAACAAAACAAAACACGCAGGTCTAAGCCTAATACATTTAAGAAACTGAATACAGGTAAATCTCACCCTCAGAGATGTTCCAATAAGCTTTTTTTTATAGACTAGACTCCTTTCTAGTCTGGGGCCAATCCTTTCCCCGGTACACTTCTTGTTAGTTCCAGCTCAGGTGGTATCTAGGGGATTTCTCATGACTGCAGCCCCCTTTGTTCTGTTCCACCCCCTTATATATCTTTGGCACAAGGCGGGAATCCTTTGTCTCTCTCTGGGTTCCCCCCCTCCTTCTAAATGGAAAAGCACCAGGTTTAAGATGGATTCCAGTAGCATGTGACATGTTCACATGTCCTGTGAGTCTTCATTAATCACTGGCTGTCACACAGGTAGGCTTACAAGTAAACAGAGCCATTTACAACCAATTGTCCTAGTCAATGGGAGCCATCAAGATTCCAAGCCACCATTAATGGCCCACACTTTGCATAGTTACAATAGGACTTCAGAGTAATACTTCATATTTCTAGCTTTAGATACAAAAATGATGCATACATAGAAATAGGATGATCACACTCAGTAGATTATAAGCTTTGTAATTATACCTTACAAGAGACCTTTTATATGAAGCATATTCCAATTACATTATGTTCACACTTGTTAGCATATTTCCATAAAACATATAGAGTGCAATGTCACATGGGGTTTAGTGGTTAGAGCGGGGGGGCTGGGAGCCAGGATTCCTGGATTTTATCCCCAGCTCTGGGAGGGGCGTGGGGTCTAGTGGTTAGAGCAGGGGGCCAGGTTCCCAAGAGGTGGTGGGGATGCTTCTTGCTGGGGAAGGTCTCTCCCTGCTGTGACCCGTGTCCCCTGGTCTCTTCAGAGGAGCTGCTGCGGGCGGAGCGGGCAGGGACCAGCAGCCTGCTCACCACATCCATCTCTGAGACACGCACCACCGAGGAGTTCCTGCCGCTGGACAGCAGTGAGGACCTGAGCCCCGAGGACCATCCTGACCACCTGGGGGCTGGGGACTTCTTCCAGGGGGAAGGTGAGGGGGTGGGGCCAGAACCTGGGGGGATGGATCCTATGGGGATGGGGGCAGGGCCAGAACCTGCAAGTGCGGAGCCAGAGCCTGTGGGGGTGGATCTCATAAGGGTGGGGCCAGAGCATGTGGGGCAGGAACTGATGGGGAGTCCACAACCTGCTGGGACAGGACTAGAACCTACAGGGCTGGGACTGTAGAGAAGGTGAAAGGGACAGGGCCAGAACCTTTGAGGGTGGGGCCATGACTCATGGCATGAGGCCAGAACCCAAAGCATCAGGCCAAGGGCAGGGAAGGGACTAAAACTGGTGGGAGAAGTGCTGTGGGGCAGGGAGGGGGATTTGAAGGGGATACCCCCCATGTGCCTGTGCCTACCCCAGGCTGGGGGGGGGGGGGAGGAACAGGGCAGTTTGTTTTCCATGGGGGGAGTCAGCATGGGCCCCCCTGTCCCCACCTCAACACGTCTGTTGTCTCTGCTCTGTGTCTCTTCCTGTCGCTCCCCCACCCCACGGGCCGTCTTCTTCCGCCACTCCCGTGGGGACCCCTCCTTGGCAGACTCCCAGCCAGCCGCGAAGAAAGGTGAGTGCCTGGGGGTGGCCGACTGCACCCCGTCCCCTCGCAGGGATCAGCCTGCTTGACCTTTACTCGCCAGGACTACTTCTCCCACTGCCTACGTGACTCTTTTCTTCCCCACAGCCTCGGGGATGGCGGCGGAGTATGACTACCTCACCAGCGAGAAGATCCCGTTGGGCGAGGATGAGCAGAGGGTGAGCAGGTCTGGGGACTCTGGGGCCACCCCACATTAGTGAGTAGGGGTGGGAGGGGAACAGCCGCTCTGGGGTGCACAAGACCTTCCCCTGGATGGAATGAGGGCACAGCTTGACATGACCCCCCTCAGCTGGGGATGTGGGTGCAATGCATGATGGGAGAGCAGCTTGATGTGACTTCCCATGAACGGAATGAGGGCACAGTGCATTATGGAAGACATGATCTCCTCCAAGACTATGATGACAGTGTGTAAGGGGAATGCGACTAAGCACCATTTACCCACAATACTTTGCACCCTATTGCCATAGAGGGATAGGTGTCCCCTCTCAGCTCTAATGTGTGTCGTCCCCCCCCCGCTCCCAGGTAAACATCTCCGTTGGGGACATCAAAGAAGTGGTGTACAAGTCCCCGGAGATCCAGCGCGACGAGCTGGTAAGCAATTGCGACATCCGCAACGGCAGCACTGCCTCCCCCCACCCACCATCTACACCCCGCATCCGTGTAGCCCTGCAGTGCTGCCTCCCCCCACCCCCGCCATGTACACCCCGCATCTGTGTTCCCCTGCAGTGCTGCCTCCAGCCTCCCCACTTTGCCATGTGCGCCTTTGTACCCCACAATTGTGTCCCCCTGCAGTGCTGCCTCTCCACCGCCGTGTGCACCCCACAACTGTGTCCCGCTGCAGTGCTGCTTCCCCTCTGCTGTGTGCCCAGCAACTGTGTCCCCCTGCAGTGCTTCCACCCTCCAGCCCCGCTCCACCGTGTGCGTTTTGAAACTGTATCCCCCTGTATAGGGTTACCATATTTAAAAAATAAAAAGAGGACACTCCATGGGGCCCTGGCCCCGCCCCTTTCCCACCCCCAGCCCTGCCCCAACTCCGCCCCTTCCCCACCCCTTCCCCAAAGTCCCCGCCCTAACTCCGCCCCCTCCCGTGAGCGCCCCGCATTCCTCCTCCTCCCTCCCAGCCACGGGGAAAGGGCTGCCCGAGCGCTACCGGCTTCACAGTTTGCCGGGCAGCCCCCAGACCCTGCACCCCCGGCCGGC
>NW_020664812.1:1825171-1850249 GCF_002925995.2 Terrapene triunguis | reverse complement strand
CCCCCCCCCCGGGGGATGGGGGGTAAAACTAACCTGAACCCTAAACTGGGGCTCCTCCCTCTAGGGCTGTGGGACGTGCCCCTCCTTGCTAAGCCCCCCAGCCTCCCCCAGTGAGTCTACCAAGAAGGGGGAAGGAGCACATGACTCTCTCTGTCCCCCACAGGAGCCGGACACCCTGGTAACCATTAACAGGGGTGCCCTGATTGGCCTGCTGGTAGTAGCAGTGGCGGTCGCCATGGTGATCATTATCAGTCTCCTGATGGTTCGCCGGAAGCCCTACGGGACCATCAGCCACGGCATCGTCGAGGTGATGACCCCTTCAACCCCTCACAGGGACCGCTGTCCTCATAGGACACAGGGTGGGGTGTCACAGCCAGGCAGAGCCAGAGATGGAGCCCAGCTGTCCTGGCTCCCAGCCCCCCACCTTGCTCTGACCCACTAGACCCCACTTTCCTCCCAGAGCTCGGGACAGACCCAGGAGTCCTGGCTCCCAGCCACACTGTACTGCCTCCTACCGATGGGGTTTGGGAGCAGTCACCCTAAATCTTTTCATTTGTGGGAAAAGGGGGCGGATCCTCCAGCCCCAGCACCCCTAACTATAGGTGCCGACTCCATGGATACTCCGGGGCTGGAGCACCCACGGAGAAAAATTGGTGGGTGCTGAGCACCCCCCTGCTCCAGCTCACCGCCCCGCCCCCCCTGCTCCAGCTCACCTCCACTTCCTCCACGAGCGCGCCGCTGTGTCCTGCTTCTCCTCCCTCCCTCCTAGCACTTGCGCCATGAAACAGCTGTTTCGCGGGGCAGGGAAGGAGGGGGGGAGGAGGGGGAACGCAGCGCGCTGGGGGAAGAGGCGGGGCCGGGGCGGGGATTTGGGGAAGGGATCCAATAGGGGCAGTGAGGGGGTGGAGTTGGGGTGGGGACTTTGGGGAAGGGGTTGGAATGGGGGCGGGGCCAGGGGCAGGGAAAGGGTGGAGTTGGGGCAGGGGCAGGGGGTACGAGCCCTGACTGGTGCTAGAGAAAGTTGGCGCCTATGCCCCTAACCCCTGTGTCTCTGTCTATCCGTTCCTGGGGCAGGTGGACCCCATGGTGAGCCCCGAGGAGCGGCAGCTCAGCAAGATGCAGAACCACGGCTACGAGAACCCCACCTACAAATTCTTCGAGGAGATGCACTGAGAGGCCGGCTGCACCATGGGTGGGAGGGGCAGTGGGGGGGACATGGCATGAAGCATTCACAAACCGCTACCCCTCCCCCAACACTGACAGGAGAGGATTAAACCCACTTCCCCTTCATGCCTTCCCATCCCATCTCCCCTTCACCTACTGTCCCCCCACAATGCTACCCAGCCCCCCCAATGTGTCCCCCTCCAATGTTCCCCAGCGCCCTACAACCCTGCCCCTAGTGCTCCCCCAGCCCCTTTCCCACCCTGGTTTCTAAACACCCCACACTGCCCCCATGGAATCATGTCCCTACAATGAGGGGGGCTTTGGGTGTGCTGTAGCAGGGGTGTGGTGGGGGGGTCAATCCCATCAGCTGGGCTGTGGGGGGGTGTTCAGGGAGGTGTTTTTTTCTAGGTGTTTCAAATGTGTGCACACGCACACAACACCGTAACTACACACAGCAACCCCCCAATGTGCACCTTCTCGTACGTGCAACGCTATGACCTACGTCCACACAATGCAGACATGGCACCATAACCTACATCCAACACCCAGCCCTACACACAGCAACACTTGCGTCCAAATCCATGTGCTGTTAGGTGCACACATACACACACGCCCCTCGCTAGCTGTACTTAGTATCAGAGGGGTAGCCGTGTTAGTCTGTATCAACAAAAACAATGAGGACTCCAGTGGCACCTTAAACTCTAACAGATTTATTTGGGCATAAGCTTTCGTGGGTAAAAAACCTCACTTCTTCAGAGGCATGGAGTGAAATGCCTATATCTGTAACTTTCACTCCAGCATCTGAAGAAGTGGTTTTTTACCCACGAAAGCTTATGACCCAATAAATTTCCCCGGACTCCTTGTTGTTTTAGCTCTACTTAATTTATTTCAAAGCTCGATTTGGGGAGGGGCATTGGGGGGGGGGAGGAGGGGGATGGGCTCACATTGGGGGATGGGATAGGGTAAATCCACCTCCCATGACTGGAGGGTTCGGTGTCTGGAGCAGGCAGGACTAGGCAGCGTTGCCCTGGGTCTCTCCAGAGCTTACACTTGCCCCCTGCCCTGCCAGTAACTCCACACACGACTCCACAAACCCCACCCCAGTAGAATGGCTGAAATGGGATATACCATCTTAACTCCTGCAGTGAGGGGGGCATTGGGGATATATCCTCATGCCTGCTGCAGGGGGGGGGGGGGGGGGTGGGGTTTGGGGTTTCTGGCTGGGCGGGGGGCGGGGGGGGGGGGGGGGTTGGGATATACCATCTTGTCCCTGGCTGTTGGGGGAGGGGAGAGTGTATTTGGGACATACCACCTTACTCCCTATGGGGGGGAAGATGGGGCGGGGGTTAACAAAATAAAAAATGAGGGTAATTTATTTCCTCTGCATAAAGCAGCGTGCACCCTGGGTTTCATCCTTTGTTCCATCTGCGTTTAGTGGTGGTAGAGTGACCAGACAGCAAGTGTGAAAAATTGGGACCGGGGTGGGGGGTAATAGGAGCCTATATAAGAAAAAGACCCAAAAATCAGGACTGTCCCTATAAAATTGGGACATCTGGTCACCCTAAGTATCGGTAATGGAGCATCCATGGTCCTGCTATCAAGGGAGTTCTTTGTTCTGGGGCTGGGTTTTATTGCGGGAGGAGGGGCGAGAGGTTCAGCTGGGAGGAGTCTGACAGAATGTACCACCTGCCGCATTTGGGGGGTATTCGGGATATACCATAGTGCCACCGGTAGAAGGGCACAGATTGATACAGTCGGGAGCTACCATTTTACATCTTCAGGCAGAAGGGTGCCTTTGGGATATACCATCTTATCCCCTTTAGCAGGGGGTTGCATTGTGGATTTACCATTTTGTTCCCTTGGAGTAAGGGAATTGCCTTGGGGATTTACCATTTTATCTCCTGGAGTAGCGGGGAGGGAGGGTGGCTTGCAGGAGCGACACTATCTTCATCGCTGGGAGGGGGGAGATTGCAGTGACGCTGGCACCTCCCACCTGCACTCCTTAGGTGGGGGGCCAAACCAAGGATGATGGGAGCTTATCCCTCTAACCACCAGTGACACCCCAGAGGGAGGGATCCCCTTGATAATTCCACCCCCCCCAATATAGGCCCCCTAGTTGTTGGCATGCCCCTATTTTGCATGTCTGTTTAGAGAAGGGAGGGATGACAGGAGGGGGGGTTGATTGCCCCCCAAACACACCTATCCCCCAGGTTTCTGTCCTCCACATCCGTGTGCTTCTCTTTAACCCTTCTGTGCCCTGACTGCAGAGCACCAGGCTGCTCGCTCTGCTTCACACTCTTCGGGGCTCACACAGTTGGGAATGGCAAGATGGAGAACGTCACCCGCTGCTAGCGGGTGGGGGTGTGTCCCCCCCCGGCCACCACCCCGACTAATAAAATATTGTCACTTCCGGAAACCCATCATGTGCCTGGACTTTCTGTGCTGCTTGAAGTCGGGGGAGGCTGGGCAAGGAGAGATGCTACCACGTGGGGCCGCTGTGTTGTAGGGTGGAGTGGGGCTCAATAGGGAGCATCGTGCTGCAGGGAGTGGGGCGGGGGTCTCAGCATGGGATGCTGTGGTGCAAGGAGCAGGGCTCAGTAGGGGATGCCGTGCTGCAGGGAGCAAGGTGGGGGGCTCAGGAGGGGCACTGTGGCGCAAGGAGTGGGGCAGGGCTCAGGAGGGGTGCTGTGGTGCAGGGAGTAGGTGGGGGGGCTCAGGAGGGGCGCTGTGGTGCAAGGAGGGGGGCAGGGCTCAGGATGGGTGCTGTGGTGCAGGGAGGGGGAGGGGGGGGGGGTGGGGGGGGGGGGCTCAGTAGGCTCACTCACCTCTTGTTGGCCCAGTACAGCACTAGGGGACGTTGTGCTGCTCAAGCTATTAGGGTTGTGTTGGATCCTAGGGGAAGGCGCTTTCTGCTGGGAGCCTGGAGTCCTGGGCTCAGCCTAAGCCAGCAGGTCTTCTGTCCAGGAGCACCACAGCCCCAGTCACTGACATGGCCCTGCCCCTGCTCCTTAGGGCAGCCATGGCCTACTGCTGTCCTCGCAGAGGTTGCTGCCCAGGGCGGACTCAGAGCCACCCCACATGCCACCTTTCAGATGGGATGTGCTCTGACTAGGAGCTTTGGGCCCCTTCCTCAAACTGTTACAATGCAGTGCTCTCAGAGAGCCGGGACAAAACTTGTGAGTCCTAAGTCCCAACTCCCAGCCCCCCTGCTCTAACCCTCTAGAGCCCACTCCCCTGCCAGAGCCAGGATAGAACCAAGGAGTCTTGGCTCCCAGCTCCAACCCACTAGATCAGGGGTGGGCAAACTTTTTGGCCCGAGGGCCACATCTGGGAATGGAAATTGTACAGCAGGCCATGAATGCTCACAAAATTGGGGGTTGGGGTGCAGGAGGGGGTGAGGGCTTGGGTGGGGCTGAGGATAAGGGGTTGGGGGTGCAGGAGGGTGCTCTGGGCTGGGACTCAGGTGTTCGGAGAGCAGGAGGGGGATTGGGGTGGGGCAGGGGGTTGGGGCACAGGAGGGGGACAGGGGTGCAGGCTCTGGGGGGTGCTTACCTCAAGCAGCTCCCAGAAGCAGCAGCATGTCCCTCCGGCTCCTATGCAGAGGCACAGCCAGGTGGCTCTGTGCGCTGCCCCATCTGCAGGTGCCACCCCTGCAGCTCCCATTGGCCATGGTTCCAGGCCAGTGGGAGCTGCGGGGGCAGCGCTTGGGTCGGGGGTAGCATGCAGAGCCCCCCGGCTGCCCCTATACATAGGAGCCGGTGGGGGGCTATGCTGCTGCTTCCGGGAGACGCGTGGAGCAGGGCAAGCCCCCGACCCTGCTCCCTGGCGGAAGCTCAAGGGCCGGATTAAAACGTCTGGAGGGCCGGATGCAGTCCCCGGGCCGTAGTTTGCCCACCCCTGCACTAGACCCCACTCCCCTCCCAGAGCAGGGGATATAACCCAAGAATCCTGAATTCAGCAGTCACAAATCTTGGTACTTATCCTGCCACTAGCCTCCCACGATCACCACCCTCTACTCTGATGTGTGATGAGTTTACAAGACCTCAACCCATCCCCGTTCACACAGCACCCTGGGTTTGGGGGTGGGGATCCAAGACCTCCCCTCCTCAGCTAACTGCAAACAGGCCTGTACCTGATCTGTGGCATGTTCTGTGCCAGGGTGAAAGGGCGGAGCCAGGGCCCTTCCCCTCTAGGGACAGCTGGTCCCACAGCGGGGCAATGGCTGACTCAGAGGGGTTGGGGAAGAGCAATGGGGTGTTCCCAGCGCTACTGGAGATGCTAACGACAGACTGGGGCATGAGAACCATTGTGGTGTGCAGGGGGAGGCTCCCCATGGGGGTGCCTCCCCACAGTGGTGCCACTCCCCCACTAGGGTGACCAGATGTCCAAATTTTATAGGGACAGTCCTGATATTTGAAGCTTTTTCCTATATAGGGTCCTATTACCCCCCACCCCCATCCCGATTTTTCATACTTGCTATCTGGTCACCCTACCCGCCCCCCCAACCAGCCCGGCTCCCAAACACAGCTCCTTCCCCAGCCCACCCACTGAAGGAGGGACCCATTAACCCTTTGGGAGCTGCAGGGCTGGGGGCAGAGCCTGGCTGGGGTGGGCAGGACTCTGGACCTCCTGCCCCCTGGCTGCTTCTCAGCCCAGCACGGGGCTTCCCTTCCTGGCTCCGCCCAGCCAGGTGGGTATAAAGGGGTGGCTGGACTCAGCTGGGGCTGGAGCCAGTTATTGCAGAAGTGAGCAGCAGGTGAGTGGGGCTAGAGCCGTGGTGTGGTGTGGTGTGGTGTGGTGTGGTGTGGTGTGGTGTGGTGTGGTGTGGTGTGGTGTGGTGTGGTGTGGTGTGGTGTGGTTGCTTGCTGGGGGCAGAGCAATGGCTGAGGTGTGGGGAGATGAGCAGGGCTGGGAGCAGAGTAATGTGTGATATGGGGGACTGGGGGGGCTCATTGGGGGGATGAGCTAGGGTAATGTGTGATGTGGGGGGCTGGGGTGGGGCTGATTGGGGGGATGAGGAGAAGGCAGGGGGATGAGCTAGGGTAATGGGTGAGGTGGGGGGCTGGGTGATGGGGGGGGATGAGCAGGGCTGGGAGCAGAGTAATGTGTGATGTGGGAGGCTGGGGGGCTGATTGGGGTATGAGGAGAGGGCAGGGGGATAAGCTAGGGTAATGGGTGAGGTGGGGGGCTGGGGCTGACAGGTGGAGGTAAGGAAGCAGGTGTGTGGGGAACAGGTGGTGCTGATGAGTTGCTAGCAGGGGGATGTACTGGGTGTGGGGGGCTGTGGGGCATGTAACAGGTGTTAGTGGGCATGTGGGGCTGGGAGGATGCAGACCTCTCACTTCTAAGCTCTGGAAGCCCTCCACTGTGAGCCAGGACTCTTGGGTTCCCTCCTTGGCTCTGGGAGGGGGGGGATGATGGTTAGTGTGGGGAGGGGCTCTGGCTTGGGGGGGGGGGGGGGGGGGGGGGGCGGGGGGGGGGGGACAGAAAAGGGGGGGGGGGGGGGGGGGAGAAATGTGAGGCAGCTGGAAAAACCTGCTGGGCTCCCCTGGGGCCAGAGGAATCTGGCTGGGTGAGTCCCTGGGGTGGGGCTGCAGTGACCTGTAAGCCCAGGACACACCCAGGACAGTGAAGTTGGGAGAGGATTGGGACCTCTCTGGCCACTTGAGGGGCTGTGACCCCCAGGCCAGTGCTGTGCTGGGGGGTGGGGGTGCTATCCCAGACAGGCCTTGATGCCTCTGGCCCTCCCATCCCACTGGGTCTGGCCGTACTCGGTGTGGCTGGTTCTGGACTCAATGCAGGACAGCCTTGGTTCTGGGGGGGGCTTCTGGGCCTGTTGGGGGATGAGGGGGAACAGAACTCCAGGCTCGCTTTGAGGTGGGGGCCTTGCATTTGCATAAATTAGCAGCATATATTAGCCTGCCAATCCAGAGGCTTCCCCTGCAGGATTGGGGGGGGCACTTGATCTCTAAACCCTCTTGTCTGTTGCAGGGTCTGAGCTGGCAGAGCCCCCCAAAAGCAGAACATGGTGGAAAAAGGAAACCCCTTCATTGTGGGGGTGCTGATTCTGGGGAACATCATCATCCTGGTGAGGAGGTTTGGGGGGCTGCTAGACTGAGGGGAGTGGGTATGTCTGGGGGGATCTGGAGGTTGGGGTTTTGGCTGCTCTGGGAAGGGGGCAAGGCTATTTGGGGGGACCTGGGGATTTGAATTTCATGGGGACCCCCACACAGCTGGCTGGGTTGGCACTCTATGCCATAGGGGATGCTGGGGCTGGGCCAGACTTGGGGTCCCAGGGAGATCACACCCCTCCCCTAAACCCCTGCCCCATAGATGTGTGTCCTGAGTGCTGGGAGGTGGCTGCATGGGGGTGGGGTTTGGGGTCCTGGGGCTCACCCTCCACCCTGCCCCCAGATCTGCAGTGTAGGGATGGGGTTCAGGGTCCCAGGGCTCACTCCCAAATCCAGCCCCCCAGATGTGCAGCATATGAGTGTGGTGGGGGGGCTGGGGTTTAGGGTCCTGGGGTTCACCCCACCTCAGATGTGTGGCATTGGGATGGGGTTTGGGGTCCCAGGGCTCAACCTGAACCCTGCCCCCAGATGTGTGGCATCGCTCTCTACGCGGAGACAGTTTGGGTCACGGCCGACCAGTACAAGGTTTACCCCATCCTGGGAGTGTCGGGCAAGGATGACGTCTACGCGGGTGCCTGGATCGCCATCTTCTGCGGCTTCGCCTTCTTCTGCCTTGGCGTCTTCGGCATCGTGGCCCTGGCCCGGGGCAGCCGCCTGCAGCTCATGCTGGTGCCTGTGGGGGGGTGCTGTGGGGGGGGAGGGAGAGCTGTACAGAGGGGTGCTGTGGGGCAGGTGGTGGGGGGAGGGAAAGCTGTATGGGGGGCATTGTGGGGCAAGAGGTGTCTGCTGGGGGGGCACTGGAGGGTAGGAGGGTTGTGCTGTGGGGCAAGCGGCTGATGTGGGGTGGGGGCGGCCTCATGGTAGCCCTGACTGGGGGAGAGACCTAAAGGGGGTGGGGGTTGGGGAGAGGAGGGTCCTGGCGACAGGGAGGGGGGAATCAATGAGGCATCCTGGCCATGGGGGGCTCAGGGGTTCATGCCCCATGTGAGCCCCCACAGCAGGGTCTCACAAGCTCTTATTCTCTCTTCCTCCCCCCTCCCCCCCCAAGTACCTGGTACTGATGCTGATTGTTTACATCTTCGAATGCGCCTCCTGCATCACCTCCTACACCCACCGTGACTTTGTGAGTGTGGCATCTGGACGCTGGGGTTCCCTGTGGGGGGGCTAGTGGGTAGAGCTGGGGGACTGGGGAACCAGGATGTCTGGGTTCTATCCTGGGTCTGGGAGGGCAGAGGTGCTGGGTGGGGGGGGAAAGAGACTGGAAGTCAGGATGCCTAGGCTGGGGGGACAGGCTGGGGGATGGGCCCATGAGGGTTTCAGCCTGGCCCTGCCCCCATGGGTCCCTCCTGCCCTCCCAGGTGGTCTCCAATCACAGGATGGTCACCAAGCAGATGCTGACGTTCTACGCGGCCCCCACAGCCCAAGGCCGGGAGCTGACCCGCATGTGGGACCGGATCATGATGGAGGTGAGTCTGCCCCACCTTGGGACCCCACCCCTGGCAGGCAGCCAGCCCCTGGCCAACCCCCTGCAGCCTCCCTTTGGCTGCTGTGAGCCCGTTTCCATGGTGACCCCTCCCCTGCAGTGTGGCACCCACTGAAAGGACTTGACCCCTTGCTGGATGCCCAGGGCAGCCTCCTGCCTGCAGGGTGTGCTGCCTGGCTGGGCTCACTTGCTCTGGGTCCCCTCTTTTTCTCTCTCCTCCTCCCCCCGCCCCCCCCCCGGGAGCAGGCATGGCCCAGCCAGGGGGTGCTACAGGTGTCAGTTCTCGACCGTCAGAAGGCCCAGTTGAAAAGGGATCCTGGCGGCTCCAGTTGGGGATCCTGACTAAGCCGTTACAAGTCCAGTTGGTGGGGCTAAGGCAGGCTCCCTGGCTCTGTGGGGCTCCCGGAAGCAGTGGCATGTCCCCATCCAACTCCTACGCGTGGGGCAGCCAGGGGACTCTGCACGGTGCCCCCGCCCCAAGCCCCAGCTCTGCAACTCCCATTGGCCAGGAACCACGGTCAATGGGAGCTGCGGGGGCAGTGCCTGTGGACGGGGAAGCGCACAGCGCCACCTGGCCGCACCTCCACGTAGGAGCCGGAGCGGGGACGTGCTGCTGCTTCCGGGAGCTGCCTGAGGTAAGTGCCACCCGGAGCCTGCACCCCGATACCTTCCTGTGCCCCTGCCCCAGCCCTGATCCCTGTCCTACCCTCCAAACCCCTCATTTCTGGCCCCACCCCAGAACCTGCACCCCCAGCCAAGAGCCCTCACCCCCTCCTGCACCCCAAACCCCTCATCCCTGAGCCAGCCCAGTGAAAGTGAGGGTGGGGAGAGGCGGGGTTTTGGGGGAGGAGTGGGTCAGGGTGTTCGGTTTTGTGGGAGTAGAAAGTTGGCAACCCTGGCTGGGAGGCTGGCAGGGGGTGTTCTGATTGGTTGATGCCCACCCCAGGGATGAAAACCTTGGCTAGGAGAGCTAGATTAACCCTTTCTTGTCCCTTTGCAGCAGATGGGGGAGGGGGCCTGATCCTGGGCTGGGGGGGGGGGCTGTGCTCAGCTTTGTCCCCCGCTATATTCATGGTGGGCTCTGAGGGTCAGGGCTGTCTGGTGGGGTGGAGGGGAGCCTGGCAGAGAAGGGTCTGGGAGGGGGACCAGGCACACTGGGCCATGTTATCCATCTCTTCTCTCCCCCCCACTCCCCCAGCAACAGTGCTGCGGCGCGACAGGCCCCCTGGACTGGGTGAACCATACGTCCACCTTCCGCTCCTTCTACCCCGAGGGGCTGGCGCCGTGGCCCTTCCTCTGCTGCAAGCGCGATGCCAACTTCGTCATCCTCAGCCCGGAGGGCTGCCGTGTGGGGCACGTGGATTATATCAACACCAAGGTAAGGAGTGCTCCTCAGCCCTGACCCACAGCCCCCTGCTAGCCCAGCTCTGGGCTCCCCCCAACTCTGCCAGTGCCCCTCACTCCCGACCTGCAGCACCCAACTACTTAGCTCTGCCTTAGTCCTGGCTCCCAGCCCCTCCCTGACGTCTGTCTGGGGGACTCACAGCATCTGTCTCCCTAGGGCTGCTTTGAGCACATTGAGAATGCCGTCAACAGCTACACCTGGGGCATCTCCTGGTTCGGATTCGCCATCCTCATGTTCACGGTGGGTCTGGGCTCCAACTGGGGGTGGGGGGGAGTGTGTGTGTGTGTGTGGGGGGGGGGGGGGGGGGGGGGGAAGGGGGATCCTGCCTGGGGGGAGGTTCTGAATCCTCTTCAGCAGGCGGGATACCAGGGCAGATGGGCCTGGGGGGGGAGAAGGGGTTGGCAGGCGGGATACCAGGGCAGATGGGCCTGGGGGGGAGAAGGGGTTGGCAGGTGGGATACCAGGGCAGATGGGCCACCAGCCCACCTAGCTCGGTGGCCCATGATCTGAGGGTCTCTTTCTCCCTGCAGTGCCCAGTGATGCTCTTGGCCATGTACCACTACACCACGCTGTGACACCCTCCTCCAACACACACACATTCCCTGCACTGCTGTGGGGCAGGGCTCCCTTGACCCACCACCTGCAGAGTCAGTGAGGGGAGGAAGCCAGCCAGCCCGCCCCACCCCCAGCCTATGTCTCAGAGCTGGAGAGACCAGCCTGGTGACCGCCTACAACCCCCTCAGCCCTGCTCCTGACACTGTTGTGCTGGCTGTGGGGGGACAGCACCTCAGGGGGAGCTGATCACTGTGTAAAACACCCCCTGCGATCTCTGACCTTTTAAAATGTCTCCATTAAACACCCTGAGAACCCATCTTGGTCTGCGTGATTGGGGGGGTGGAAATGCTGGGGGGGTTGTTAATGTCCCCTGGCCTCTAACCGCTGGGTGCTGGTGTTTGGTTCATGGGGGGGAGGGAAGTCCCCTCCCCTGGCAGCAGGGGCCCTGCCCCTTTGGATGGGAACATCTGCTTTCTCTACTGTTAGGCAGGTTGGGGGGAGGTGGGCTTTACATCCCCTTCCTGCTTTGCTGTCCTCAGCTGGGCTGTGAATTTTTCAGCAACACCTTGGGCCTCCTTTGCTGCTGGGGTGGCCTCCATCCCCTTCTCTGGGGCGAGGCTGGGCCTGCCCCTCACCCTTACAGCTGGGCTGGGGTATGTGTGTGCACCCCCCACCCCCTCCAGGGGCTGCTGCCCCCTGCCTGCCTTGTGCCAGGGGTGTCCCTTTGCTGGAGAGGGCTGGCCTAGAAGCTCTGGCTCCCCCAGGCTCCCTCTTCTGCCCCACCACTGCTGCTCATTTGCCCCATGTGCTGCTGGGTGCTACCCAGGAGGGCCTCAACCCCTCTTGGGAAGGTGGATGGGAGCAGCTGAGACTCCTCTGCCAGGGCCTGGTGGGCAGCGTCTGAACTGTTTGGCTGCCATTGGAATAAAGGGTGTCAGGGCAATTTAGCTACAGCATGTGCAGGGGCCCAGGGTTTCCTCTAGCTGCTGGAAAGGGGGGTTAAGCAGGGTGAGGCCCCCTAGCAGAGGTGGCTGCTAGTTACGAGGTGATAGCTATAGCATGGGCTGCAGTCTCCCACTTCCCAGCCAAGTTCTTTAAACACCCCCTGATGCAGTGTGACCCCCAGGGCTGGTAGGGGTGGGTGGGGTGAGCTGGGGCCTGGTCTGTTCCCTGTCAACTGGAGATCAGTTGCCAGGGGGCTGAAATACACTCCCCTCTCCCTGCATGCAGCTTGTAGGAGGGCATAGGGGGCTCAGGACCTCCCCCAGGACAGTTTTTAAATAGATATTACCTAATTCCTGTCCCAAAGATTGGGGGCGGGGGGGTGGTCAGCACCCCTTGCCCTAGAGGCAGGCCCCTGCCTTGCAGGGCAGAGCCAGCCAGAGCTGGGAATTAACATAGGGCTGCAGCCCCAGGCTACAGTTTGGGGGGCACCTCCTCTGGCACTCAGTGATGACCCCCCAGAGAGCAGTGCAGGGTGAGAGCGTGTGGTGCCGCAGGAAGCGGGAGCTGACATAAGCCACAGAACCACTGTGTGTTGCTGGTTGCCCTGCCCCAGAGGTGGCTGCATCTCAGCCGTGGGAGAGCTGTCACCATGTGGTGGTATGTGTGGCTGTTCCCCAGCTGTCCTGCCCCAGAGGTGGCTGTATCTCAGGGATCCAGAGACCCTTCTCTCTCTGTCTGTACTGCCCTCTACTACTTCTGGGTGCAGTTTGAAGTGCCAGCAGCTGACCTCCTGCCCCTGGTCCAGTAACAGGAAAGATTCTGTTGTGAGACTGTGGGAAAAGTCAGGGCTTGGCTCCCTGCCTGCCCCACCCCTGCTCTAACTCACTAGACCCCACTCCCCCTCCTGGAGCCAGTACCAGACTCCCAACCCGCTCTGTCAGTGGGACCCCTGCCCCTTTGTGCAGTTTGGGATGCTGGCTGGGGCAGTGTGAGGGAAGTGCTCAGTATCAGACCCCGGAGCCCTGCTTTTCATAGAATCAGTGTGACGGGTTAGATCACAACCCCCCCTTGGGAGCTGCCACCTGATGTTCCAAGACTACTTCTGCCCCTGCCCTGCCTTTTTTTGAGCCAGACTTGCCAGCCTGCTGCAAACCTAGACCCAGGTCTGAATCTCATCCCCTAACAGCTTGATTGAAAGCAGCTAACAGAGGTGTTCTTGTCTTTAACACTCAGATGCCCAACTCCCAATAGGGTTTAACCCCAAATAAATCTTTTTTTTTTTTTTTTATATATACAGGGTAAACTCATAAATTGTTCGCCCTCTATAACACTGATAGAGAGATATGCACAGCTGTTTGCCCACCCAGGTATTAACACATACTCTGGGTTAATAAGTAAAAAGTGATTTTATTAAATACACAAAGTAGGATTTAAGTGGTTCCAAGTAGTGACAGACAGAAGAAAGTGAATTACTAAGTAAAATAAAATAAAACATGCAAATCTGTCTAATACAGTAAGAAACTGAATACAGCTAAGATCCTCACCAGTTCCAGAATACTTCCTTTTACAGAAAGAACAGGAGTACTTGTGGCACCTTAGAGACTAACAAATTTATTAGAGCATAAGCTTTCGTGGGCTACAGCCCACTTCTTCGGATGCATATGCACAATCCGAAGAAGTGGGCTATAGTCCACGGAAGCTTATGCTCTAATAAATTTGTTAGTCTCTAAGGTGCCACAAGTACTCGTGTTCTTTTTGCAGATACAGACTAACACGGCTGCTACTCTGAATCCTTTTACAGACTAATCTCCTTTTTAGTTTGGGTCTAGCAATCACTCACACCCCTTGCAGTCACTGTCCTTTGTTCCAGTTGTTTTTAGGTATCTTTGGGGGTGGGGAGGCTCTCTCTTTAGCCAGCTGAAGACAAAATGGAGGGGTCTCCCCTGGGCTTAAATAGACTTTCTCTTGTGGGTGGACACCCCTCCTCTCTTTTTAGGCAAAGTCCAGCTACAAAATGGAGTTTTGGAGTCACCTGGGCAAGTCACATGTCCATGCATGACTGAGTTCCTTACCAGCCAAGCCACAAGTTCATTGTTGGCTTAAATGTTTCTTGATGGGGCACTTACTGAAAATAGTTTTTTCTCAGGAAACTGACCAACTGTTTCACTACAGCCTACTTAGAATCAAACAAGTATGCAGCCAATATTCATAACTTCAAATACAAAAATGATAAATGCATACAAATAGGATTAATAGATGTAGTAGATTATGACCTTTACAGAGATGTTACCTGGTATATGGAGCATATAGTTATATTTTATTTTTATATATATATATATATATATGTATATACACAAGCATATTTCCATAAAGTCTTATGCGTGGCACCATCACACATAGAATATCAGGGTTAGAAGGGACCTCAGGAGGTCATCTAGTCCAACCCCCTGCTCAAAGCAGGACCAATTCCCAACTAAATCATCCCAGCCAGGGCTTTGTCAAGCCTGACCTTAAAAACCTCTAAGGAAGGAGATTCCACCACCTCCCTAGGTAACCCATTCCAGTGCTTCACCACCCTCCTGGTGAAAAAGTTTTTCCTAATATCCAACCTAAACTGCCCCCACTGCAACTTGAGACCATTACTCTTGTTCTGTCATCTGGTACCACTGAGAACAGTCTAGATCCATCCTCTTTGGAACCCCCTTTCAGGTAGTTGAAAGCAGCTATCAAATCCCCCCTCATTCTTCTCTTCTGCAGACTAAACAATCCCAGTTCCCTCAGCCGCTCCTCATAATTCATGTGCTCCAGCCCCCTAATCATTTTTGTTGCCCTCCGCTGGACTCTTTCCAATTTTTCCCCATCCTTCTTGTAGTGTGGGGCCCAAAACTGGACACAGTACTCCAGATGAGGCCACACCAATGTTGTAAAGAGGGGAATGTTCACATCCCTCGAGGGAGGCGGTGGTGGCTGGGGAGTATGGGCCAGCCCCCCACCCCGTGCAGCGGGGGTGTGTGTGCAGGCCTCCTGCCTCAGCAGCGGGAGTGGCATGACATCCAGCTCCAAACCCCAGGCAAGGCAGGGCTCTGCCTGGTACCCTACTTGTCAAACAGGAGTCACAGCTCTCACCCGCCTGACTCCAGCCCAGCTTTGGCAGGGGAGTGGAGTCTAGTGGTTAGAGCACGGGGGTGTGTGCTGGGAACCAGGACTCCTGGGTTCTGTCCTTGGCCGAGAGGGGAGTGGAATCTGGTGGATTAGAGCAGGGAGGGGCTGGGAGCCAGGACTCCTGGGTTGTGTCTCTGGCTCAGGGAGGGGAGTGGAGTGGAGTCTGGTGGTTAGAGCAGGGGGTGGGGAGGTAGGAAGCCAGGACTCTTGGGCTCTGTAAAGAATGTCTCCTGACAGTGGGTGTCTGACCTGGCCAGGTTCCCCTCTGGCCTCGCTCGCAATAAAAGACCCAGCACCTGGGTGTGGTGCAGGGGGCCCCTCCCTGCCCTGGGACCCACGGAGCCGCCCATCCAGGCAAGCTGGTCCAACCGGCTTCACTCCCTGCCCTGCCAGAGCCAGCTGCAGCCAGGGCCCCTGCCCCAGGGCCCCTGCAATGGAGATGGGGGCAGTACTGGGGGGCGGGGGGGGGGGCGGAGCTGGGTCTCACAGCAGCTCTTATCACGCTGCCCTCTAGTGGTGAGAGCTGTTCCTTTCCCCCCCGCCCCCCCCAGCCCACTGAGGGGATTGTGTGGCCCTGCAGCCTTGGCCCCACCAAGGGCGCTGGGCTCATACCTGGCATTTGCTGCATCCTCGCCCTCTCCCAGCGATGGATGCAGGCTCGCTGCAGCCCCAGGCAACCTTGGGCCCAACCACTAAGGCTAGGAGCTTTTGCAGCCTGTGAATGCTGAGGCTCTGCGGGATGTGGTGGCCCCAATGGAGCCCTGTGGCCCTGACTGCCCCCGTGCCTCAGTTTCCCAAGTTGCAGCATGGGGGTCACACATCCATCACAGGAGGGGGCTAGCACAGCCATGGCCAAGGGGGCCGTGTGTACAAGGGCTCCAGGACAGTCACTAGCTAAGCTCCCTGTAAAATTAATGTAAAATGAACATTTCCAGGCCTCAGGGCGACAGTGCCACAAACAGCTGCTTGGGATCAGTCTCAGCAACGCTGCCGGAGTCTGTCGAGAGCCTGCGCCCAGTGCTGGGCGAGGGCGAGTGTGACGTTGCACCCTACAAGGCTTGATGGGAATATGCTTATGAATGTAAATATGACATAACTGGAATATGTTTATGCTACATATGCCATGTATCATATCTCTGCAAAGGTTATGATCTACTGAATCTATTCCTCCTATTTGTAGGCATGTATCATTTTTGTGTTCGAAGTTATGAATATTGGCTGGGTACTTGCTTGATTTCTAAGTAGCCTTAGTAAAGCATTTGGTCAGATTCTTGAGAAAGGAGTATGCAAATGAAGTGCCCAATCAAGAAACACTTAACGAACAATGGATCTTGGAAGGCTCCAATCCGCATAAGTCTAGTTGAGGACGTTCAAAGTAGCATGTGAACCAAGGCTCCCACCTTGTTCCACCACCTAGCTAGCAATGCAGCATGTGGGGAAACTGAGGCACGCACGGGCTTCATACCAAATATTAGAGCAAATGCCCCTGCTCTCAGAGCAGCCTCTTTGAGCCTGACCTGAGCAGAGGTCACTTCAGCCAGTGGCAGGGGGACGATCAGCTGTGCCCCCCCCCCCGGTGACAAGGCAGCTGCTATAACTGTCCCATGCCCATTAAGGTGACTCAGTTTTGTATCCTGGGGGGCTGGGCTGGCAGCTCAGGAACCTGGCATCAGCCCTGTTCAGCTGCTGCAGCTGCGGCAGAGGAGAGCGGCTGGCAGCACCATCCCCGATCTGCTGCAGCTCTCAGAGCCCCCGGCAGCACGGCTCTGCTCCTGGGGAAGCCGGTTCTTGCTCTGGTTCACACTCTGGAGTCTGCACCACGCCCAGCCCCGAGGCGGCTGTGAACACCAGGACGGCCGTAGCAGAGTCAGGGGGTGTCAGAACGGGGCCTGGCTTGAGCCCCTGGCACTGCTTGGGCCAGAGCGCCCTGTCCTGCTCCCATGGGCACACACCTCCAGGAGCGCCCCGCCAGCCCAAGAGAGGCCAGGCTCTGATCATCTCCACCTTGGCTGGCTCTGCTGCCCATCTTGTGATCCAGGTCTGACGCCTTGGCCATCCCACGTTACACATCTCTGCCCAGCCCCCTCTTCAGCCAGGACAGTTCCTCCCAGGCTGGCTAAGGTATAGCTAGGGTCAGTGTATGCCCAGGCCAAGTCCTCCCTCCCCCTCAGTGACCAGCCCGCCTGGCACTGGCAGGTGCCCCCAGAAGGCCAAAAGGGAGAGCCAGGAACTCACTGAGCCCAACTGGGGTGGTGAAGGCAGATTTCAGCCAGGTGGCTGGAGCCAAGGGCACCGGCCAGTGGCCCGTGGTGAGGTCCAGGTTGGTAAGGAAACAGGGCCCCCAGCTTGTCTGGAATCTCGTCCGTCCCAGGCATGGGGCAGGTGTCGGACACGGTGATGGCCCTGAGCTGCCGCTAGTCCACACCGGATCTGACTGACCCTTCTTTGGGGACCAGCACCACGGGAGAGGCCCAGGGGCTAGTAGATGCTGGATCACTCCTAGGGCCAGCATGTCCCTGACCTCTCTCTCCAGGGCCTGGGCTGTGTTCCCAGTGACTCTGAATGGGGAACACCTGATGGGAGGGTTGGCTCCTGTGTCCACCCTCTGGACAGCCAGGTTAGTGAGCCCAGGCCAGCTGGAGAACAGCGGCTGGTAGGAACGCAGCACCTCTCTGATCTCTGCCAGCCAGGCAGGGGTTAGCTGGGCAGAGAGGGGGATTGATTCCAGCGGGCAGCTGGCTCCTGGCGCAGCCCTGAGACCCACCAGGGTGTCTTCCCCCTTCTCCCACTGCCCACACACAACCAGCACCAACCTCTCCCTGTCCCAGTACAGCTTCATCATGTGGACATGGCACACTCGGAGGCTGTAGGCCCGTTTGGACAGCACCACCAGGTAGTTCCTCATTCAGTTCTGTGATGACCTTAAAGGGCCCATCTCAGGCAGCTTGTAGCTTATTCTGCCGCACTGGGCTGAGAACCATCCCCTGGTCCCTGGTGCCATAGGAGCGAACACACGCTGTGTGGTCATACCAGATGGGCTGCCTCCCTTGGGCCCGGGCTAGGTTCTCCCTGGCCCAGCCCATGACCTCAGTGAGCCTTTCCTGAAAGGTCAGTACATACTCCACCACTGATTCTCCACCCTCCCATTCGTCCCTCACCAAGCCCAGGGGTCCCCTCACTCTCCCCCAGTAGAGCAACTCAACAGGAACTCTGTGGATTCCTCAGGAACTTCCTGGTGTGCAAACAGCAGGTGGGGCAGGTATCTGTCCCAGTCCTGCAGATGCTGGGCCATAAAAGTCCTCAGGATCAGGGTCCCATTAACCCTCTCCACCAGCCCGTTGGCCTGAGGGGGATGTGCCAGACCCCACATTTCCCCCACAGCCCCAGAGCAGGGTTGGCAGGAAATTGGACCCCTAGTCTGTAAGGACCTCCCGGGGGAACCCCACTCTGCTGAAGATGGTCAGCAGCGCATCTGTCACATGTCTGCTTCGCTGGAGGACAGAGCCACCGCCGATGGGTGGTGAAATCTACTACCACCAGAATGTATTTCTTCCTGGCCCGAGTCGGCATGCTGAGGGGCCCCACTATGTCCACAGCCACCTTCTGAACAGGTCCCTCTGTGATGGGCAGGGGTCTCCAGGCTGCTGTACCTTATCCTGGCCCTTCCCCACCCTTTGGCAGGGGTCATAGGCCCTGCAGTGTTGCCTGGCTGTGTCACGTTCTGCAGCAGCCTCTGCCGGGTGTGCTGGATTCCGGATGTCCTGTCAAAGGCCCTGTACAATAGCCAGTGGTGGCACTTCTGGGGGACTCCCGGCTGCCTCCTGATCCCCCCCAGTTCAGTTTTTCCCAGGGAACCTGCTCCAGGAATCCCTTCTCCCCCAGGAATCCGGCCCTGCTGGCCTCCTTCAGGGGTCCTGCCGCACTGCAGCCAGCCAGGACCCTCAGCTCCTCCAAGCGGGGATCCTGCTGCAGCTCCGGCTGAAATTCGGCTGCCGGGGTAGCGGGTGGGAGTCCCTCCTCGCTGGGCTGGGGTCAGGGCCCTCACTGGCTGTGTCTTGGTTTCCCCACCTTAGGACAAAGCCTTGAGCTCAGCCTTGTTAAGCCCGGTAGATCCCTTCCTCTGGCCCCAAGGCGGGGTGGCCGTCTCTGGCTCTAGCTCCAGGAAGGACCAGGGTGCTCTGGACATCACCCGGCCAGGCCATCAGATCAGTCCCCATCAGCCCCGCCTGCACCCCAACCTCTTTGGGCCCCTCCTTGGCCCCACCATCTCAGACCCTCACTACAGGCACCATAACCAGGGGCCACCCCCCTCCCCCCGCCCCCAGAGTGAGGTATCATTGGGTACTAACTGGGCCAAGTCCACCACCTGGGGCCAGGCCAGCATCCCCTCAGCGCCCGTGGCCTGGTACCCCAGGACCGTCCTCCCTTCCAACTCAAGGGGGGGGGGGGTGTAGTGATTGCTCCCTGGGGCTGCCCTGTGCCCACCCTGTAAATTGAGTGCTCCCGGCCGCCCCCAGTGCGCAGCCAGCTGCACCCGCCGGGGAAACTGGTGCCCTCACTCTGGCTGGGCTCCCCCCCAGTTAACCCTTCTGCTTGGCCACTAGTTCTTTACCCTTTGGGCACCGTGCCCACTTGGGCCCTGTTTTCCCGTAGTAATTACGGCTCAGGTCTTGGCGGTCTGCCCCCAGTTGCCATCACCCCTGATTTGGATTTGCCTGACTCCCACTTCTGGGGTGCCCCTGGGTGAGCCCCCCTGCCCTAGGCCAGTCCCCTTCGGGTGTCTTTTCATACCCAGCCCTACTGTCCGCAAACGCAGCTGCCCGCCTGCCTGCCCTGTGCAGATCCTTGGGCTTCAGGCTCCCTAACCCCATTGTCAGGGCCCGAGGCCGGATCTCACCCAGCTGCACCAACCCAGCCAGGTGCACACCTCCTCTGGCCTAGCAAGACCTGCACCCTTGCCCCATTTGCAGCCTGGGTCATATCACAGGCCTGCCCCACAGCAAAGAGCTAGGTGTCTATAGTCCTCCCCCCCCGGTATCTAGGTTCCCTACGGAAGTGGCCTTTCCCAACTTTCCCCTCGGTGGGTCCCCCTGCCTCTCCGCGTCTCCATTTCCAGTTTATGCTTCCGGCTTCTCCCGCGCCTCCAGCTCCGCTCTCAACTCCAGCGCAGGACAGCCAGGGCGTGAAGCACTGAACGGGGTCAGGGGATGCCCAACTGCTGCCTCTGCTGCTCCTGGAGCCTTGTGACCCCCCACTTGGGCCTGGAATCTGCTTCTCGGAGCGATCACCCTTCTCGTGCAATCGGCTGCACTTTGCTGAGCCTCCCCCTTACTCCAGCCAGCTGGGGGCGCTGGCTACAGGCCATTTCCTGCTGCCAGTCCCTTCAGCATCCATCCAGCCACTGCTGCCTGCGACCACCTGTCACAGCTCCGCAGGCCTGGTGCCCTGGGGGTGGGCATCCGCAGGCCAGCCCCCCTTATGGTCTCACTCTGCCACCAGGGGAAGCCACCCTGGGACTGAACCTTGGGGCCTCCAGCTGCCTGCTCCCCACCAGGGGCTCCCTCCAGCGAGTCCGTCTGTGGGACCCCAAGGGAGATGGGTACCCAGCCGAGTGTCCATCACACTGGGGCTGTGCAGCGAGGCACCCACCTTGTCCCACCACCTAGTTAGCAATGCAGCTTATGGGGAAACTGAATGCCTACTCCATCACACTCAGCCCCACTCTAACCCTGTAGACCCCACTCCTCTCCCGGAGCTGGGGATAGAACTCAGGAGTCCTGGCTTACAGCCCCCACCCCCAAATTGAAGAACATAAGAACGGCCAGACTGAAGGTCCATCCAGCCCAGTAGCCTGTCTTCCGACAGTGGCCAATGCCAGGGGCCCCAGAGGGAATGACCAGAACAGGTAATCAAGTGATCCATCCCCTGTCACCCATTCCCAGCTTCTGGCAAACAGAGGCTAGGGACACCATCCCTGCCCATCCTAATAGCCATTGATGGACCTATCCTCCATGGACTTATCGAGTTCTTTTCTGAACCCTGTTGTGGTCTTGGCCTTCACACCATCCTCTGGCAAGGAGTGCCACAGGTTGACTAGGTGTTGTGTGAAGACGTCCTTCCTTTGGTTTACTTTAAACCTGCTGCCTATTAATTGCATTGGGTGACCCCTAGTTCTTGTGTTCTGAGAAAGAAGAACTACATGGGCAACTTGTTGTTTTTTTTTGTCTTTATTAGTTAATGGGGTTGGTTTAAACCATTTAGTACAGAATGGGGGGAGGGCAGGATCTTCAACAAATACACTCACCAGGGGAACACTCACAGCAGCACCCCAGGGCCCTGCAGTGGGGATGGGGCTGAATTAGGTGAACCAGGATTAGCCCTTCCCCCCCAATCTGTGGGACTTTGGCTGGGGATGGGTTATAGGATTAGGGTATTGGGGGAGGTCAGCACTCCCAGGGCAACCCCACCCACACTGGGCCCAGCTGGTCACAGCACCACCCTTTTATCACGGGGGTGGGGGTACAGGGTATGGGGGGGGTCAAAGGTCATAACTCCCAAGGGACCCCCAAAGTCACAATGGGAGTTAGTGCAATAAAGTCAGTCAGATGCTGCCCACCCCCAGCAATTGCCGCTCTCAGCCACTGGGTCAGCAGGCGGTGCCCCCGACACCTTCAGCTACCCCATAACATACCCCCCACACACTGCGGTACTGCCACAACCAGACAACTACAGCCACAGCCACACAACACAACCAAGCACCCACCATCACACCCCCCCAAGCAGGGCTCAGCTCCTCCAGCAGGGGGCAGCAGGCACACCCCCACACCCCTAGTCTAGCCAGATATGTACACGCCCCCCCAGCTCATGCTGACCAGGGAGGCCAGACAGACAGGCTGGGGAGGGATTTTTTTCCTTTAGCCTCCCTCCACTACCCTTGGTGCCCCCCCACCTCGCTGGGGGATCCCATCTCAGGGTGGGGGTGTTTTAATTGGGTTAATGAAGGGTTAAAACGTTAGAAATCTTTCTCAGCTTTAAAAGCTTTATAGAACAGCCCCCCTGCCCCCCCACAGGGGGGCAGGGAGGGTCCCCCTATTACCAGGTCTGGCAGTGGGGCAAGACCCCAAGTTTTATGCCCCACACTGGCCCCCTGGGGCGGTGGAGTCAGTTAGTGATGTCATTCATGGTTCTGCTGACATCACCCGTGCCCCCTCCCTATGTCACACTGAGGCGGTCGCTGAGCATCAGCAGGTGGAGGCCTAGCCAAGGTGGGCAATGATGTCATACTGGGTGTGATGGTGATTGCAGCCCAGTGATAGCATACGGGATGTGGTGATGTCACTGAGGGGCCCTGAGGTCATTGGAGAGCAGCTGTTACATCATTGGGGAGCAGCAATGCAATTGGGCTGCCGTCACATCAGGTGTTCATCCCACCATTGATGGCCCTGTAGCAATGTCACTGTACCAGTCCTGTTGCCATTGGTGGCCTCATTGTGATGTCACTGTGCCCATCCTCCTGCCATTCATGATCCCAGTGTGATATCACTCCAGCCCTGCAGCAGCTCAGGTGTGTCATACAGACCTTGGATGACGTTATTGGGGCCTCACATGATGTCACAGCCCGACTATCTCAGCAATGGTCCCCAGCCAATGCTCAGATCCTGCACCCAGGGGTGTGTGTCAGCACTTGGGGAGCTGAACACAGGTCCTCCAGCCCCCCACCCAGGGTCCCTCGTGGTCCAGCCCGGGCCCCCCCTCAGCAGTAGCTCCGGGTCTGCCCCTCAGAGTGCACCGTCCAGTTGGGAGCCAGGCACGCAGGCGGTGGGGGAGGCCCCTCCTTCCTCTCCACGTTGCCATACTGGGGGGGCAGGCGCTCGGCATAGGGGGAGTAGGGCCCCAGCCGGTAACCGTCCAACAGGCCAGGGCTGAGGAGGGCAGGAGGCCGGGGCTTGGGCTCAGCGTAGGTGGTGAAGGGGGGGGTGCAGCCGGTGGCCGGCTCCCAGCCAGGTGGCGCTGGGCGGTAGAACCGCAGCATGGTGCCGCCACAGGGCAGCACGTCTAGTAGCTGGCGGTAAAGTCCGGGCACTGATGGCGGTCCGTAGGCCCAGCCTGGTGCTGCCTGCAGGCCCTGCCTCTGTTTCTGCGGCAGGGCCGGCACCGGGGGGCGACGCAGGGCAGCGCCAGGGTCAGAGCGGCTGCGCAGGTGCCCGCCCTCCAGCGGAGGGGAGGCCGAGGCGGAGGACGAGGATGAGGGGGGGGTGGCCCTGCCGCAGCGGTGCCCCCCGGCCTCTGGCCCTGCGGCAGGGCCAGCAAAGGGGACGTTGACGTAGATGGGCTCCGGTGGCTCGTAGCGGACGCGCCCGTCCTCGAAGATGGCCCAGAGGGGTGGTGTTGGGGCCGAGAGGTTGGGCCTGGGCTGCTGGAAGACGCCGTAGGAGGCATTGAGGGCGGCCATGTACTCGCGGGGTGCCGGGAGGCGCGGGGGGCCCAGGGGCCAGGGCCGGTAGACGGGCGGCTCTGGGACGATCTCGTAGTACAGGTTCTCAGCTGCGGGCTCCAGCAGCGGGCGCTGGGGGGGTGTGGCAGCGCCGGGGGGGCGGGGAGCTAGGAAGTGGTGGCGCTGGTGCAGCTGTGACTCCGGAGGATATGGAGGGGCAGCGCAGGGGGGGCCCAGCCACTGGGGGGTGGCGTTGAGACAGGCTGCAGGTGGGGGGTGGAAGTGCAGGGGGGCTGGGGGCTTGGGTGGGGCCTGCGGGTGGCGGGGGGCAGGGTCCAGTGCTCGGGGGAAGGGCAGCGGCTGGGTCTGGCAGGGCGGGTGGGGTTCGGGGCCCCAGTGGTGGGTGTCAGGGGGGGCTTTGCTGTAGTGGGAAGGGGTTGCCAAGCTGGCCCTGCCCCCCTCCCTACCTGGGGCAGGAGCCTTGGCCAATGTGACCTGTAGGAGAGAGAAGGGGGGGTCAGTGAGAGGGGGGGTTCACACACACACACAGTCCCCCCTCTAGTTGACCCTCAGCCTTCCATCACAGCCCCAACCTCAGCAGCCCACTGTACCCCCAAACCCCACACTGCACCCCAATCCCCCAGTCCCTCTCACTGAACCCCCAATCCCCCAGTCCCTCTCACTGAACCCCCAATCCTGTCCCCCACCCAGCTGCATTCCCCGAACCCCTGCCACAGCCCCCCACTGCACCCCACTCCCCCAGTTCCTCCCACTGAACCCCCAATCCCACCCAGTCCATCCACCCGACCACAACCCTTCAAACTGCCCCTGCTGCAGCCCCCCCCAATCTCCCCATCCATCAACAATCGTCTAAATTCCCTCACTGTAACCCCCTATTCCCCCATCCAGCCGCAACCCCATTGAATCCCCCCAGCCACCAAACCTCACCCCAACCTGACTGCCTATCTGCCCCCAACCCCCCTTACTGCCCCCAGCCCAACCCACTGCCCCCCACTGTCTCCAAAACCCCCCAAACTCTCCTTTCTTGCCCCACTGCCCCCCAAACCCCATCACCTACCTGCCCTCCTCCCAGGCCCCCCAAATCCCCCTTGTTCAAACTGGGAAACCCCCCTGCCCCAACCCAGCCACCAATTCCCCCCCCCCCACCCTAAGGGTCCAATGCCCCTAACTCCCTCCCACCCAACCCGTCAGCGATCCCTCCCCCTCCACCCCCACACACCTGGGGGCCCCCTGCACGCTCCTGACGCTGGCCCCGGGGTTCCCCCTCATTCTGCTGGCGCTGCAGAGAGGGGTCAGGGAGTTGGGCAGCAGGGCCAGGGCGCACCACAGAGTACAGGGTGCCCGGCCCCATTGCTGCACCCTCCCCCCCACCTTCCAGGGACAGGGAGCGCCGGAACTGGGCACGCTGCTCCCTGCGTGGCGCCCCTTGCTGCTGCCGGGCGGCCCGGTGTGCGCTCTCTGCCAGTGCCAGCGCCATCAGCCGGGCTGGGTTCTTTGGGGGCGGCGGGGGCGGCACGTGCCGAAACAGGCACAGCGCCCCGGGCAGTGGGGGGGAAGCCTCCGACTCAGGACCTGAAGGGGGAGAGGAGAAAAGAGGGTAGTCAGTGTCAGCAGCACCCAGCAGGGAGCGCTGTAGGGGGGTGCGGCTGGGTGCTGGCTGTGCGGGGAGCTCCCGGCTACTCCAGCCCTGGCCTTACCCAGCAGGAGGTGCTGTAGGAGGCTGGGGTGTTGTTGCGTGCTCCCCAACTCCCCCAGCAGGGGACACGGGGGGGGGGGGG